>NC_060186.1:63236013-63351013 GCF_021184085.1 Oncorhynchus gorbuscha | reverse complement strand
CCTGTTCCTGGAGAGCTACTTTCCTGTAGGTTTATACTCCCAGCCTGTTCCTGGAGAGCTACCTTCCTGCAGGTTTATACACCAACCCTGTTCCTGGAGAGCTACCGTCCTGTAGGTTTTCACTCCAACCCTGTTCCTGGAGAGCTACCTTCCTGTAGGTTTTAACGGCAACCCTGTTACGGGAGAGCTACCTTCCTGTAGGTTTTAACTCCAACCCTGTTCCTGGAGAGCTACCGTCCTGTAGGTTTTCACTCCAACCCTGTTCCTGGAGAGCTACCTTCCTGTAGGTTTTAACTGCAACCCTGTTCCGGGAGAGCTACCTTCCTGTAGGTTTATACTCCAACCCTGTTCCTGGAGAGCCAACTTCCTGTAGGTTTTAACTCCAACCCTGTTCCGGGAGAGCTACCTTCCTGTAGGATCTCACTCCAACCCTCTTCCTGGAGAGCTACCTTCCTGTAGGTTTACACTCCAACCCTGTTCCTGGAGAGCTACCTTCCTGTAGGTTTTAACTCCAACCCTGTTCCTGGAGAGCTACCTTCCTGTAGGTTTATACTCCAACCCTGTTCCTGGAGAGCTACCTTCGTGTAGGTTTATACTCCAACCATGTTCCTGGAGAGCTACCTTCCTATAGGTTTTCCCTCCAACCCTGTTCCTGGAGAGCTACCTTCCTGTAGGTTTTAACTCCAACCCTGTTCCGGGAGAGCTACCGTCCTGTAGGTTTTAACTCCAACCCTGTTCCGGGAGAGCTACCTTCCTGTAGGTTTTCCCTCCAACCCTGTTCCTGGAGAGCTACCTTCCTGTAGGTATTAACTCCAACCCTGTTCTGGAAGAGCTACCGTCCTGTAGGTTTTAACTCCAACCCTGTTCCGGGAGAGCTACCTTCCTGTAGGTTCTCACTCCAACCCTGTTCCGGGAGAGCTACCATCGTCCTGAAAGCAGACTAATCCAGATTTTCCTCTAGGATTTTCCAATGTTCTTAGCTCTATTCCGTTTCTTTTTATCCCCTCAAAAAACTCCCTAGTTTTTGCTGAAATCAAGCACACCCAAAACATGATGCAGCCACCACCATGCTTGAAAATATGAAGAGGGGTACTCAGTCATGTGTTGTTGGATTTGCCCCAAACATAATGCTTTTTATTCAGGACATAAAGTTAATTTCTTTGCCACATGATTTGCAGTTTGACTTTAGTGCCTTATAGCAAACAGGATGCATATTTTGGAATATGTTTTGTTCTGTACAGGCTTCCTTTTTTTCACTGTAATTCAAGTTGGTTTTGTGGAGTAACTACAATGAAGTTCATCCATCCTCAGTTTTCTCCTGTCACAGCCATTGAACTCTGTAACTGTTTTAAAGTCACCATTGGCCTCATGGTGAAATCCCTGAGTTTCCTTCATCCGCCTGTATCTGTGTATTGATACACCATTGATACACCATCCAAAGTGTAATTAGAGTGTAATTGTTTTTAGGTCAGCTGTTTTTAGTCAAGATGTTTGTGTTTTTAATGTAATATGTCATTGTTGTACTGTATGTGTGTTAATAGTGTTGTTTAATGTTGTGTTAGTGTATGTAAGTTGTTTTGTCTGAAACCGGGTTCCCCCTGCTGCTATTGGACCAGGTCTCTCTTGGAAAAGAGATGTTATCTCAATGAGAAGAAGCTTGTATAAATAAAGGTCAAATAACAAAATTAACTTCACCATACTCAAAGTGATATTCAATGTCAGATGTGTTTATTTTTATCTATCTACCAATAGGTGCCCTTCTTTGTGAGGCATTGGAACACCTTCCTGGTCTTTGTGGTTGAATCTGTGTTTGAAATTCACTGCTCAGTTTTATTTTGGGGTACAGAGATGAGGTAGTCAAACAAATCATGGTAATCACTATTATTGCACAAGAAGTGAGTCCATACAACTTATTATGACTTGTTAAGCAGCTGTTTACTCCTGAACTGATTTAGCCTTGTTAAGCAGCTGTTTACTCCTGAACTGATTTAGCCTTGTTAAGCAGCTGTTTACTCCTGAACTGATTTAGCCTTGTTAAGCAGCTGTTTACTCCTGAACTGATTTAGCCTTGTTAAGCAGCTGTTTACTCCTGAACTGATTTAGCCTTGTTAAGCAGCTGTTTACTCCTGAACTGATTTAGCCTTGTTAAGCAGCTGTTTACTCCTGAACTGATTTAGCCTTGTTAAGCAGCTGTTTACTCCTGAACTGATTTAGCCTTGTTAAGCAGCTGTTTACTCCTGAACTGATTTAGCCTTGTTAAGCAGCTGTTTACTGTTTACCTGAACTGATTTAGCCTTGTTAAGCAGCTGTTTACTCCTGAACTGATTTAGCCTTGTTAAGCAGCTGTTTACTCCTGAACTGATTTAGCCTTGTTAAGCAGCTGTTTACTCCTGAACTGATTTAGCCTTGTTAAGCAGCTGTTTACTCCTGAACTGATTTAGCCTTGTTAAGCAGCTGTTTACTCCTGAACTGATTTAGCCTTGTTAAGCAGCTATTTACTCCTGAACTGATTTAGCCTTGTTAAGCAGCTGTTTACTCCTGAACTGATTTAGCCTTGTTAAGCAGCTGTTTACTCCTGAACTGATTTAGCCTTGTTAAGCAGCTGTTTACTCCTGAACTGATTTAGCCTTGTTAAGCAGCTATTTACTCCTGAACTGATTTAGCCTTGTTAAGCAGCTGTTTACTCCTGAACTGATTTAGCCTTGTTAAGCAGCTGTTTACTCCTGAACTGATTTAGCCTTGTTAAGCAGCTGTTTACTCCTGAACTGATTTAGCCTTGTTAAGCAGCTATTTACTCCTGAACTGATTTAGCCTTGTTAAGCAGCTGTTTACTCCTGAACTGAATTTAGCCTTGTTAAGCAGCTATTTACTCCTGAACTGATTTAGACTTGTTAAGCAGCTGTTTACTCCTGAACTGATTTAGCCTTGTTAAGCAGCTGTTTACTCCTGAACTGATTTAGCCTTGTTAAGCAGCTATTTACTCCTGAACTGATTTAGACTTGTTAAGCAGCTGTTTACTCCTGAACTGATTTAGACTTGTTAAGCAGCTGTTTACTCCTGAACTGATTTATGCTTGTCATAACAAAGGGGTTGAATACTTATTATATTTAATTTGTTAACATTTCTAAAAACATAATTCCACTTTGACATGATGGGGTATTGTGTGTAGGCCAGTAACCCAGCATCTCTTTAATCCATGTTAAATTCAGGCTGTAGCACAACAAAATGTGGACAAAGTCAAGGGGTGTGAATACTTTCTGAAGGCACTGTAAATGAGCCTCCACTGAGCCGGTCTTGGTGCCTGATGAGAGAAACTGAGTTCCTGAACTTAAACAATGTCTTTGCTTGTGTCATAAAACATCTTAGATGGGAGGGCAGGGACAGAACCAGCCACCACCCAGATATAACACAGTAGGATCTAAAAATACTCTCCGAGTTCACAAACTGAAGCCAGACTCATTCGTAATAAAAGAGGACAAGAATGGTTCGAGATACGCGACACAGTTTCGATAAACAAACCAAGGAACCCCAAAATCCAATGGAATGAGAGAGAGCGAGAATCGTCACGGCTGCATGTAGGCTGTGAGGACCTAGGGAACAAGCTCTGCCCTGTGGCATTGCTGGAAAAGCATCTCTAAATTACCTGAACATTCCCCAGCCTTTTATCTCCACCCCGGACGAAAGCTCGCCAACGAAGATAACGTGTGGTATACCATGGCTCCAATGGGACACCTTTTCATCCATGCTGCCCCGTCTGTGCAAGGTTATAATGTTTTGTTCAAATAACTAGGCTGCTTTCCAGTATATTAATAGAATGAACATCTCTCACGCACACACACATAGGAATACCAACCATTACATCAGGGCGACTACTATCCAGCAGGTCTGGAGACCGGAGAGATAATGAGTGGCACATTGCTGAAAGCTCTCTAAGGAGTTATTGGAAGCCGCCCACTGAAAACAGCTGGGTGCGACAACAAGGCAGTTGTTCCTGAGAAGCGGCACCCAGCTGCACTTGAGACCCCAGCGTTAGACAGCCACTTCACTAATTGCACACTAAACAGAAATGTGCAATTCAATGTGTATTATAAATAAATAGCTGTTGATGCTGTGACCATTTGGGAAAAACATCCTTGTGGTTTCTGTTCTAATCTGATGTATCCATGCCTTTGCTGCAATGTTTCAGGAAATAATACATGATGTTAATTCATTGCTATGAGGTAACTTACATTACATTAGAGGTAGTCTATTAATATGCATAGATATGAGCTTTTTGCAGAACCATGGACGGCGTCCTTAGAAACTGCTGGAACTACTGGAACTATCAATCGGCGCTTGGGTAGTTTTGCTTTACATGACAGTCAATACAAATAGAACTAACGACCAGAGAATGCCTAAAATTTCACGTGACAACAGTGTTCGTGAATGAAGCATCACATTTTGCAGAAAAATGTAGGTTTTGGGATTATTTTTTATGCTGGTAACCCATTGTATAAAAGCAATAATGCACTCAAATCCATGTGTTATGATATTTTTATCATGGCTGTGGTGGTCTACTCCACTTGGCTTCGCATAATTTGAATGAACATTCTACATTACCATGGCAATCAAACATCAGTTGATAGAACATTCCACATTACCATGGCAATCCAACATCATTTGGGCCACTAACTTTAAACGCCTCGTCGCCCGCGTGATAGCGTAGTAGCGACTACTCCGTGGCTTCCCTGTCCCGTATATTGCTGTCCCCTGGACCCTATGATCACTTGGCTACACAGCTGATGCCTGTTGGACTGTCCATTAATCACGGTACTCCATTCTGTTGATTTTTTTTTGTTTTGTTTATTTATTTTTTATATATACTTTTGTTTATCTGTCGGCCCCAGCCACGAACTCAGGCTCTGTGTGTAGTTAACCAACCCTCTCTGCCCAGTCATCACCATTTTAACTGTTGTTGTCTTAGTTAGCTCTCCAAATCAACACCTGTAATTACTTTATGCCTCACTGTATGTCTCTCTCATATGTCAATATGCCTTGTATACTGTTGTTTAGGTTAGTTATTATTGTTTTAGTTTACAATGAAGCTAGTTCCACTCATTATACCTCTGATACCTCATTTGTCCCACCTCCCACACATGCGGTGACCTCGCCCATTTTAACCAGCTTATCCAGTGTTACAACCTCTCTTATTATCACTCAGTGCCTGGGCTTACCTCCGCTGTAACCGCACCCCACCATACCCCTGTCTGCACATTATGCCCTGACTCTATTCTACCATGCCCAGAAATCTGCTCCTTTTATTCTTTGTCCACAACGCTCAAGGCAACCAGTTTTGATAGCTTTTTGCCGTACCCTCATCCTACTCCTCCTCTGTTCCTCGGGTGATGTGGAGGTAAACCCAACCCAGGCCCTCATTTGTTGACTTCTGTGATCGAAATAGCCTTGGTTTCATGCATGTCAACATCAGAAGCCTCCTCCCTAAGTATGTTTTACTCACTGCTTTAGCACACTCTGCCAACCCTGATGTCCTTGTTGTGTAGGAATCCTGGCTTAGGAAGGCCACCAACAATTCTGAGATTTCCATACCCAGCTACAACATTTTCCGTCAAGATAGAACTGGGGGAGGAGTTGCAATCTACTGCAAAGATAGCCTGCAAAGTTCTGTCATACTTTACAGGTCTATACCCAAACAATTTGAACTTCTAATTTTAAAAATGAACCTCTCCAGAAATAAGTCTCTCACTGTTGCCGCCTGCTATCGACCCCCCTCCGCTCCCAGCTGTGCCCTGGAAACCATATGTGAATTGATCGCCCCCTATCGTTCTGTTAGGTGACCTAAACTGGGATATGCTTAAGACCCCGGCAGTCCTACAATCTAAGCTAGATGCCCTCAATCTCACTCAAATCATCAAGGAACCCACCAGGTACAACCCTAAATCCGTTAACATGGGCACCCTCATAGACATTATCCTGACCAACTTGCCCTCCAAATACACCTCAGCTTTTTTCAATCAGGATCTCAGCGATCGCTGCCTCATTGCCTGTATCCGCTATGTGTCCGCAGTCAAATGACCACCCCTCATCACTGTCAAACGCTCCCTAAAACACTTCTGCGAGAAGGCCTTTCTAATCGAACTGGCCCGGGTATCCTGGAAGGATATTGACCTCATCCCGTCAGTCGAGGATGCCTGGTCATTCTTTAAAAGGAATTTCCTCACCATCTTAGATAAGCATGCCCCGTTCAAAAAATGCAAAACTAAGAAGAGATATAGCCCTTGGTTCACTCCAGACCTGACTGTCCTTGACCAGCACAAAACCATCCTGTGGCGGACTGCAATAGCATCAAATATTCCCCAGGATATGCAACTGTTCAGGGAAGTCAGGAACCAATACACACAGTCAGTCAGGAAATCTAAGGCTAGCTTTTTCAAGCAGAAATTTGCATCCTGTAGCTCTAACTCCAAAAAATGTTGGGACACTGTAAAGAGGACAAGAGCACCTCCTCCCAGCTGCCCACTGCACTGAGTCTAGGTAACACGATCACCACTGATAAATCCATGATAATCGAACATTTCAATAAGCATTTCTCAACAGCTGGCCATGCCTTCCTCCTGGCTATTCCAACCCCAGCCAACAGCTCCGCCACCCCCGCAGCTAATTGCCCAAGCCTCCCCAGCTTCTCTTTCACCCAAATCCTGGACCCATACAAATCAGCTGGGCTAGACAATCTGGACCCTCTCTTTCTAAAACTATCTGCCACCATTGTTGCAACCCCTATTACCAGCCTGTTCAACCTCTCTTTCATATCGTCCGAGATCCCTAAAGATTGGAAAGCTGCCGCATCCCCCTCTTAAAAAGGGGTGACACCCTAGACGCAAAATGTTACAGACCTATATCCATCCTGCCCTGCCTTTCTAAAGTGTTCGAAAGCCAAGTTAATAAACAGATAACTGACCATTTCGAATCCCACCGTACCTTCTCCGCTGTGCAATCCGGCTTCCAAGCTGGTCACGGGTGCACCTCAGCCAATCTCAAGGTACTAAACGATATCATAACCGCCATCGATAAAAGACAGTACTGTGCAGCCGTCTTCATCGACCTGGCCAAGGCTTTCGACTCTGTCAATCACCATATTTTTATCGGCAGACTCAATAGCCTTGGTTTTTAGAATGACTGCCTCGCCTGCTTCACCAACTACTTTGCAGACAGAGTTCAGTGTGTCAAAACAGAGGGCATGTTGTCCGGACCTCTGGCAGGGTTGAATTCTCGGGCCGACTCTTTTCTCTGTATATATCAATGATGTATTTCTTGCTGTGGGCGATTCCCTGATCCACCTCAACGCAGACGACGCCATTCTGTATACTTCTGGCCCTTCCTTGGACACTGTGCTAATTAACCTCCAAACGAGCTTCAATGCCATACAACACTCCTTCCGTGGCCTCCAACTGCTCTTAAACGCTAGTAAAACCAAATGCATGCTTTTCAATCATTCGCTGCCCGCACCTGCCTGCCGGACTAGCATCACCACCCTGGACGGTTCCGACCTAGAATATGTGGGCAACTATAAATACCTAGGTGTCTGGCTAGACTGTAAACTCTCCTTCCAGACTCATATTAAACATCTCCAATCAAAAATCAAATCTAGAATCGGCTTTCTATTTCGCAACAAAGCCTCCTACACTCATGCCGCCAAACTTACCCTAGTAAAACTGACTATCCTACCGATCCTCAACTTCGGTGATGTCATCTCCAAAATAGCTTCCAAAAATCTACTCAGCAAACTGGATACAGTCTATCACAGTGCCATCCGTTTTATTACCAAAGCGCCTTATACCACCCACCACTGCGACCTGTATGCTCTAGTCGGCTGGCCCTCGCAACATATTCGTCACCAGACCCACTGGCTCCAGGTCATCTATAAGTCTATGCGAGGTAAAGCTCTGCCTTATCTCAGTTCACTGGTCACGATGGCAACACCCACCCGTAGCATACGTTCCAGCAGGTGTATCTAACTGATCATCCCCAAAGCCAACAGCTCATTTGGCCGCCTTTCCTTCCAGTTCTCTGCTGCCAGTGACTGGAACGAATTGCAAAAATCGCTGAAGTTGGAGATTTTTATTTCCCTCACCAACTTTAAACATCAACTATCTGAGCAGGTAACTGATTCGCTGCAGCTGTACATAGTCCATCTGTAAATAGCCCACCCAATCTATCTACCTCATCCCCATACTGTTTTTATTTTATTTACTTTTCTGCTCTTTTGCACACCAGTATCTCTACTTGCACATCATCATCTGCTCATTTATCACTCCAGTGTTAATCTGCAAAATTGTAACTATTCGCTCCTAGGGCCTATTATTGCCTACCTCATGCCTTTTGCACACACTGTATATAGACTTTCTTTTTTCTACTGTGTCATTGATTTGTTTATTGTGTTATTGGCTTGTTTATTGTTTACTCCATGTGTAACTCTGTGTTGTTGTCTGTGTTCTCAACTAGCCTACCTGGTTAAATAAAGGTGAAATAAATCAAATAAAAAACATTCCACATTACCATGCCAAACCAACATAATTTGAATGACATTCCACATTACCATGGCAATCCAACATAATTTGAATGACATTCCACATTACCATGGCAATCCTACATCATTTGAATGACATTCCACATTACCATGGCAATCCTACATCATTTGAATGACATTCCACATTACCATGGCAATCCTACATAATTTGGGTAAGAGTGAAAACATACAGGAAGGTAGCTCTCCAAGAACAGGGTAGGAGTGTAAACCTACAGGAAGGTAGCTCTCCAAGAACAGGGTAGGAGTGTAAACCTACAGGAAGGTAGCTCTTCAAGAACAGGGTATGAGTGTAAACCTACAGGAAGGTAACTCTCCAAGAACAGGGTAGGAGTGTAAACCTACAGGAAGGTAGCTCTTCAAGAACAGGCTAGGAGTGTAAACCTCCAGGAAGGTAGCTCTCCAAGAACAGGGTAGGAGTGTAAACCTACAGGAAGGTAGCTCTCCAAGAACAGGGTAGGAGTGTAAACCTACAGGAAGGTAGCTCTCCAAGAACAGGGTAGGAGTATAAACCTACAGGAAGGTAGCTCTTCAAGAACAGGGTAGGAGTGTAAACGTACAGGAAGGTAGCTCTCCAGGAACAGGGTTGGAATGAACCTACAGGATAGTCGTCATTTGTTTTTTGTTATACAGAAATAACAAAACATTCTGAAATCTACTGTGTTCAATATACATGTAGCCAGGTCAAAAATCCCGACCTATGGTTCACAATGCTCCCATGTAGGGAAATGGAGCCTGCGAGAAGTGTATTCGGTGTGGGGACCCGGCGTCCAACTAGGCTACACTTAGCTATGGGTGTGGAAAACATTTAGTTGTAGGTAAAACATTTAACTCGTTTAACTTCTTGCGTCGAGCCATCCCGGATCCGGTATCGTGACTACAGCCTCAAGCTCATTACCATAACGCAACGTTAACTATTCATGAAAATCGCAAATTAAATTAAATTAATCTATTTGCTCTCAAACTTAGCCTTTTGTTAACAACATTGTCATCTCAGATTTTCAAAATATGCTTCTCAACCATTGCAAAACAAGAATTTGTGTAACAGTATTGATTGCTAGAGTAGCATTTAGCGTAGCATTTAGCGTTAGCATTCAGCAGGCAACATTTTCACAAAAACCAGAAAAGGATTCAAATAAAATAATTTACCTTTGAAGAACTTCAGATGTTTTCAATGAGGAGACTCTCAGTTAGATAGCAAATGTTCCGTTTTTACAAAAAATATTATTTGTGTTGACAAATCGGTCCATTTTCTGCGTCACGTTTAGCTACAAAAAAAACCTGTATCCAGGATTGTGTAAATCTATCCGCAAGCTCATTAGCATAACACAACGTTAACTATTCATGAAAATCGCAAATGAAATGAAATTAATCTATTTGCTCTCAAGCTTAGCCTTTTGTTAACAACACTGTCATCTCAGATTTTCAAAATATGCTTTTGAACCATAGCTAAACAAGCATTTGTGTAACGGTATTGATAGCCTAGCATAGGATTTATGCCTGACTTTCAGCATGCAACATTCTCACAAAAAAACAGAAAAGGATTCAAATAAAATAATTTACCTTTGAAGAACTTCAGATGTTTTCAATGAGGAGACTCTCCGTTAGATAGCAAATGTTCCGTTTTTACAAAAAATATTATTTGTGTGTCACGCCTTGGTCATTGTATTTTGTGTTTCCGTTATATATTTGGTCAGGCCAGGGTGTGACATGGGTTTATGTTATTGTATTTTTGTATTGGGGTTTGTAGTATTTGGGATCGCGGCTGATTAGGGGTGTTGTATAGGCTTGGCTGCCTGAGGTGGTTCTCAATCAGAGTCAGGTGATTCTCGTTGTCTCTGATTGGGAACCGTATTTAGGTAGCCTGGTTTTGCTTTGTATTTCGTGGGTGATTGTTCCTGTCTCTGTGTAGTGTTCACCAGATAGGCTGTAATAGGTTTCACGTTCCGTTTTTTTTTTGTATTTATGAGTTATTTCATGTATCGTTCCGTTTTCCTTCATTAAAGATCATGAGTAACAACCACGCTGCATTTCGGTCCGACTCTCTTTCGACAAACGAAGAACGCCGTTACATTGTGTTGACAAATCGGTCCATATTCTTCATCACGTTTGGGTAAGGAAAAAAACGAAAATTAAGTCATTAAAACGCAAACTTTTTTCCAAATTAACTCCATAATATCGACAGAAACATGGCAAACCGATGTTTAGAATCAATCCTCAAAGTGTTTTTCACATATCTATCGACGATAAAATCCTTCGTGGCAGTTGACTTTCTCTTCTGAAGAAATGGAAAGCGCATGGACCTACAGATCTTCCAATGATATGCCTACAAACACGTCACAATGCTGCAGACACCTTGGAGAAACGACACAAAGGGCAGGCTCATTCCTGGCGCATTGACAGGCATATAAGGAGACATTGGAACACAGCGCCTTCAGAATCTGGGGCATTTCCTGTATGAAACTTCATCTTGGTTTCGCCTGTAGCATTTGTTCTGGGGCACTCACAGATAATATCTTTGCAGTTTTGGAAACGTCAGAATTTTGTCTTTCCAAGGCTGTCAATTCCATGCATAGTCGAGCATCTTTTCGTGACAAAATATATGCGCTTAAAACTGGCATGCAATAATGACATAGCGCCCCCATAGGTTGAAGAGGTTAATATAGTCCACTTGTAACTCCACTCACTACTTGTAGAGGTATAGTCTGTTTGATTGTTGTTGGTCTTGGCTAGCTTAATGTTTCAGTTGGTAGTTAGCTATCTCTGAAAAGCATTGTCATGGAAAGGGCATGAGGGAAGCCCTACAATGATGTTTTTCGTGAGAACGCTAGGGAGCAGGTAATGTTGAAAAATCATGTTTAGACATGTACTTTCCTTAAATGTACTTTTGTAGTACATGAAAACAAGCAGACAAGAAAATGTATGTTTGAAAAATGTCAAGTTTTTGCTATGAGCCAATGGGGTAACCTAGGTAACCACAGGTTTTCCCCACAGGCGGGCAAGGTCGTGACTATCTAATACCGACTGGGTCTATTGCGATTGTGCCCATGGGTTTACCAGTCATATCCAGGGTTAGAGCTTCCAGTTAGTTATTGGTCAGCCAAATGACCGTGGTCACTGTTATAACCGTTCAAATCTAATTATTTATTTTTTAAATATTCCATACATATTCTTCTTTCCCCCGCTCCTGACTGCATGTGCTGTCATAGAAATAGAATGAACAGAATGGACGTCCCCATTCAAGTCAATTATGTCATAAGCGGTGGACTGGCGGCCATTGTGAGTGTACCCATAGGAGCAAAGCAGGAAATTAAAGCAGGAAGTGTACCCATCAATAATGTGCTTCGATTTGTTGATTAAATTCAACTGAAATTACAAAAAATACATTCCGTTGCATGAGTCACATCATTTGAATGAACATTCTACATTACCATGGAAATGATATTATTGCAATACCATGCAGCATTGCGAGTGTACTTATGAGTTTACCAGTCAAAATGCCAGAGTTCGAGGTTCCAAGCCCGTTCTATTCATTATATGTCTATGTGTGCTGCTGCTGCAGTGCAGGGGCATTGCCTAGGCCAGTGTTTCCCAACCACAGGGGTACTTGAGAAGACTCATGAGACTCCAGGCATACTAGTAAAATGCCCATGAGGGGGTACTTCAACGGTATTCCGGGCGGAGCAAAATGTACTTGGTGGTACCGTAACCGAAAAAGGTTGGGAACCACTGGCCTAAGTAACCAAACACTTGTTTGCTACAACACCTTGCTTGTTTATGCAAGGAGCAACAAAGTTTCATCGCGTTGTTATGAGTCAATGTTACCACAGAAATGGACACACCCGCACGAATGCCCGGCCGTCCGGTCTTCAGTCAGCTCTTTCTTCCACAAGAAAAGCCTGGTTATGACAGTTATTTTATTTTTATGACTTTGTTCATCCATAACCTTTGGTAATACTGTTATATGGTAATTGTGCCAGCCCTACTAATAGAGTACTGATCCCAGTCATTTGGTGTGTGTGTGCGTGTGCGTGTGCGTGTGTGTGTGCGTGCGTGCGTGCGTGCGTGTGTGTTTTGGTGTGAGTCAGAGGTTGAGAGGTGTTCAAAGGCTCAGAGAACAGAGGAGACATTAGAGCTGTCTGTGTCACTCAATTAACGAGTGGCTTGTCAAGTCTCTGCTGTGACTCTGTTAGTGAATAGAGAGATCAAACTCACTACCTTTTCATGGGTCGCGCCTCCATCACTTGGTCGCGTCACGCTACCATTATGAAGGTTCTAAAGACCTCTCCGCCGTAGAGGCTCCCGAAAGTCGAGTGGTCCCCAGTCATTCTAAACGAGGGCTAATGATTGTTAGTCTAAATTAAATAATGGCTTGGAAATATGACGACATTACTTAAGTAGGCAAATAATTAGTAGGAAACACTTATCATAATGATCTCGTCAAATTTACTTTAGACAGATGGAAATGTTGCCATTAGCTAGAAAGGTTCATCTAAAATACCTAGCAATGCTAACGTGGCTAGCTAAAAGCCGGTGCTATCGCATTAATGTTAGCTAGCTAAAAGCCGGTGCTATCGCATTAATGTTAGCTAGCTAAAAGCCGGTGCTGTCGCATCAATGTTAGCTAGCTAAAAGCCGGTGCTGTCGCATCAATGTTAGCTAGCTAAAAGCCGGTGCTGTCGCATCAATGTTAGCTAGCTAAAAGCCGGTGCTATCGCATTAATGTTAGCTAGCTAAAAGCCGGTGCTGTCGCATCAATGTTAGCTAACTAAAAGCCGGTGTTGTCGAATCAATGTTAGCTTGCTAGCTAACACTATACTACATTTAAAGTCAATCTGACAACATCACAATAATGACAAAAGGTTGTCCTACTAATTGTTTTTGAAACATTGTGTTTCCAAGCCACTATAATGCACTTTAAATCTTCATCTGCGCCAATTGAGAATACATTGAGTTGAATGTTTAGTCTGAAACCAGTCCTCAAGAGAACCTTCATATCAACATTGTGACGAAAGGTAAAATCTATGAATATACCAGACCACAATCAGAATAGAATATGCCAATGTGCAATTTGAAAGCTCTTTCTGTCTGATAGTTACTCAACAGGTCATCAGACCAATAACTTCTCAACAGTGTACAGAAAGCCGCTCACTCACACCACAGCCTTAGAATTGAATAGGTTACAAAGGTATTATAACAGCTCGCTCTGTGCCTTTTGTGAATGGCTCATTAGGTTTCTATTGTGACAAGAGAAACCATGCGTTTCATACCATTCCATTCCTGCCATTACAATGAGCCAGTCCCCCGATGTGACCAACACTGTTATACAGGCACCTCATTCTAGAAATGAAAGGTGTCTGCGGCGGCATACTTTCCCTCGTGTGGTTATTAGAACACAATGACAACTCTCAGGATGTGGTCAGGCCAGCAATTTGAGCAATTCCATTGTATTTATTTACCATCAATCATATGTTCCAGCCAGTCATGGTGATTACCTGAGCTGACCTCTAGCCACAGTAAATGAAGTACAGGGTAATAGGATCACAGTTTAATCTGCTGTCCGCACTCTCCTCTTCCTCTCCTATCCTCCTCCTCCTCTCATATCTTCAGACACCATGACTGGTCCTCACCTCGTTCAATATCTTCTAAATCACTGTGGTGACTAGAGGGAACACACACACACACACACACACACACACACACACACACACACACACACACACACACACACACACACACACACACACACACACACACACACACACACACACACACACACACACACACACACACACACACACACACACACACAGCCATTGTTTTTACCCTGAAATGAGTTTTCTTGCCCCTCTTGTATTATAGCCAATCTGGAGGGCAGCGGAGGCAGCTTTTGATACATTGAGTGAACATGAGAGTAGACATGATAAGAACAGGGAGAGAGGGGGCTGGCTGTGAGTGTGTGCGCGTTCTTGCGGACCCAGCTTTGGACCCAAACTTTACCTCATTACGATTCCCCTCTTCCTACAGGAGAGCCAACCTCTGGTCACGCCTATAAATCAGTCTTCACCCCACACTCCTGTCTTAATGTACTACTGTATGAGTGACTCACTCTGTCTGCCACTCTGCTCTCTCCCTCTCTCGCTCTCCATCTCTCTTTCTCCCGCCCCCTCTCCATCGCTTTTTCTCTATCTCGCCCTCTCCATATCTCTCCCTCCTCCTCTCCATATCTCTCTCTCCCCCTCTCCATATCTCTCCCACCCCCTCTCCATATCTCTCCCTCCCCCTCTCCATCTCTCCCTCCCCCTCTCCATATCTCTCCCTCCCCCTCTCCATATCTCTCTCTCCCCCTCTCCATATCTCTCCCTCCCCCTCTCCATATCTCTCCCTCCCCCTCTCCATATCTCTCTCTCCCCCTCTCCATATCTCTCCCTCCCCCTCTCCATATCTCTCCCTCCCCCCCCTCTCCATAGCTCTCCCTCCCCCTCTCCATAGCTCTCCCTCCCCCTCTCCATATCTCTCCCTCCCCCTCTCCATATCTCTCCCTCTCCATATCTCCACCTCTCCATAGCTCTCCCTCCTCCTCTCCATAGCTCTCCCTCCCCCTCTCCATATCTCCCTCCCCCTCTCCATATCTCTCCCTCCCCTCTCCATAGCTCTCCCTCCCCTCTCCATATCTCTCCCTCCCCCTCTCCATAGCTCTCCCTCCCCCTCTCCATATCTCTCCCTCCCCCTCTCCATATCTCTCCCTCCCCCTCTCCATATCTCTCCCTCCCCCCTCTCCATATCTCTCCCTCCCCCTCTCCATATCTCCCCCCCCTCCCCCTCTCCATATCTCTCCCTCCCCCTCTCCATAGCTCTCCCTCCCCCTCTCCATATCTCTCCCTCCCCCTCTCCATATCTCTCCCCCTCCCCCTCTCAATATCTCTCCCTCCCCCTCTCCATAGCTCTCCCTCCCCCTCTCCATATCTCCCCCTCTCCATAGCTCTCCCTCCCCCTCTCCATAGCTCTCCCTCCCCCTCTCCATATCTCTCCCTCCCCCTCTCCATACCTCTCCCTCCCCCTCTCCATATCCCCCTCCCCCCCCCTCTCCATATCTCCCCTCCCCCCCTCCCCTCTCCATATCTCTCCCTCCCCCCTCTCCATATCTCTCCCTCTCCATCGCTTTTTCTCTATCTCCCCCTCTCCATATCTCTCCCTCCCCCTCTCCATATCTCTCCCTCCCCCTCTCCATAGCTCTCCCTCCCCTCTCCATATCTCTCCCTCCCCCTCTCCATAGCTCTCCCTCCCCCTCTCCATATCTCTCCCCCCCCCTCTCCATATCTCTCCCCCCCTCTCCATAGCTCTCCCTCCCCCTCTCCATATCTCTCCCTCCCCCTCTCCATAGCTCTCCCTCCCCGCTCCATATCTCTCCCTCCCCCCTCTCCATATCTCTCTCCCCTCCCCTCTCCATAGCTCTCCCTCCCCCCTCTCCATAGCTCTCCCTCCCCCTCTCCCTCTGCACACACACCCCACCTATTTGACATTTCCTGGGCCTCTCCATAGCTCTCCCTCCCCCTCTCCATAGCTCTCCCTCCCCCTCTCCATATCTCTCCCTCCCCCTCTCCATATCTCTCCCTCCCCCTCCCTCCATCCACTCTTTTTCTCTCTCTCCCCCTCCCTCCATATCTCTCCCTCCCTCTCTCCATATCTCTCCCTCCCCCCTCTCCATAACTCCTTTCTTCTCTCTCTCCCCCTCCATATCTCTCCCTCCCCCCTCCCCTTTATTTTTTCCCTCCATCTCCTTTTCTCTCTCTCTCCCCCTGTCCATATCTCTCCCTCCCCCCCTCTCCATATCCTCTCCTTATCTATGCATGTCTGTTTTTCCCTGTAGCCAGTGTATTAAAGTGGGAGATGGTGACTGGCTCTGTTTTTACTTCTAGATTAGACTCATTTCCACCATATTGATTAAAGAGACCTGGGGTTTCTCTCCCTTTGTCTTTCGCATTTACTCTACTTGACTTTCACTGTACTTCTCTCTATCCCTCTCTCTTGCTCTTTTTCTCTCTCTCTCTCTATCCCTCTCTCTCTCTCTATCCCTCTCTCTTGCTCTTTCTCTCTCTCTCTCTCTCTCTCTCTCTTTTTTTTCCCTCCACTCTCTCTTTTTCTCTCTCTCTCTTTATTTTTCCCTCTCTCCTTTCTCTCTCTCTCTCTTTTTTCTCTCAATGTCAAGCATACAGTGCACACACACCCCACCTATTTGACATTTCCTGGGCCTTTCTCCCAGTATGACAGCTCAGATTCTACCAGTTTCAGTACAAACGTTTCTTCTCCTCCACTCACTCCCTCCCTTTATTTTTCCCTCCACTCTCCTTTCTTCTCCTCCACTCCCCTCCCCTTTCTTTTCTTTTTCCCTCCACTCTCCTTTCTTCTCCTCCACTCCCTCCCTTTATTTTTCCCTCCACTCTCCTTTCTTCTCCTCCACTCCCTCCCTTTATTTTTTCCCTCCACTCTCCTTTCTTCTCCTCCACTCCCTCCCTTTATTTTTCCCTCCACTCTCCTTTCTTCTCCTCCACTCCCTCCCTTTATTTTTCCCTCCACTCTCCTTTCTTTTCTTCTCCACTCCCTCCCTTTATTTTTTCCCTCCACTCTCCTTTCTTCTCCTCCACTCCCTCCCTTTATTTTTCCCTCCACTCTCCTTTCTTCTCCTCCACTCCCTCCCTTTATTTTTTCCCTCCACTCTCCTTTCTTCTCCTCCACTCCCTCCCTTTATTTTTCCCTCCACTCTCCTTTCTTCTCCTCCACTCCCTCTCTTTATTTTTTCCCTCCACTCTCCTTTCTTTTCTTCTCCTCCACTCCCTCCCTTTATTTTTCCCTCCACTCTCCTTTCTTCTCCTCCACTCCCTCTCTTTATTTTTTCCCTCCACTCTCCTTTCTTTTCTTCTCCTCCACTCCCTCTCTTTATTTTTTCCCTCCACTCTCCTTTCTTTTCTTCTCTTCCAATCTTCCGTTTTTACATGTCAATGGCCTCTCTATTGTACAGTCTCCTAACCAGAGAGAGAGAGAGAGTGTGTGTGTGTGGGGGGGCACGGTGGAGTAGCAGTTGCGTTCATAGAGAAATGAAAAGAGCTGACCCAGGTTAACAGGTCTAGTGATACGTCTATCTGGAGGGGGGGGGGGCTTTCGAATCAGAATGAGAGCCCTGTGCTCATGTGTGTGTGTGAATATTTTGTTCTCCTGTACTAAAGCCCAGTATTTCATGGTGCTCCTCTGGTAGATAATATAGTGTTTTATTTCCAGCAGGTCTGAGTGTTTCTCCTCCAAGGCAGAAAGCGGCTTAATGGAGCTCTTTGTTGTTGACGGGTCAGGGCATCTTACTGCCTGGTGCATTTCTATGCTAAAAACACACGCGTTTTAAATACTTTATTTGAATCCACAAATCACATTACATCATAAAGGATTCAAACATTTCAAAGGTTGTTGATGCAAGGAAATTTAAGGAAATAAAAGCACCTTCTCCTTACAGCTAGGTTGCACATAACGGCTGAAACAGAACAGTACCTTCTCCTCCACACAGCTACAGTAGGGGGCCCATTACGGCTGAAACAGAACAGTACCTTCTCCTCCACACAGCTACAGTAGGGGGCACATAACGGCTGAAACAGAACGGTACCTTCTCCTCCACACAGCTACAGTAGGCTGCCCACAACGGATGAAACAGAACAGTTCCTAGCCTGTATTCTGCAGTCCAACCTGCATTTGTATCCCAGGCTGACTAGGTGTGATATGAGGGGCTGGTATTTGAGGAGCGTTTCAGAAAAGGCCTGCTCTGTGTAACAATGGAATGAGCAGCCCACTTCCAAAATCAGCACGTCCCTCTGGCCTCACCCCACAACAACAATATTGGGCTTGTTCGGCATACAAAAAATACACATCGACATCAAACCAGGCTCCTTTGACGAGAATGTTTGTATGTGTGCTGTTGGTGAGGGCACCTCAGTAGCTACCAGGTCGACAAGGCAGTCATGTCTTGTAATGTACAAGTCTTTGTATGAACGGAAACCATTAACATGTGCAACAGACATTACATTTAACTCGGGGTGTAAAATACAGAATAGATCGTGGGTTGCATGGTAACAGAGTGCTAGGTTGTATTTTGTTTGGTAGCCTCTCCTCAACAGTAAAAGTGAGAATGTCCTCACCAATGGCATTATTCTGGTACATGGAATGGGAGACAGTGGTCAGCACAGTCCAGAGCAGAGAGTCTCACAGTCCCTGCAGCCTACACACACACACACACACACACACACACACACACACACACACACACACACACACACACACACACACACACACACACACACACACACACACACACACACACACACACACACACACACACACACACACACACACACACACACACACACACACACACACACACACACTAACCTTGTTACTACTCACAATTCAACCCCTACCTACCCTAACCCTAGCTCCTAACCCTAACCCTTAATCTAATCCTAGCTCCTAACCCTTAATCTAACTTTAGCTACTAACCCTTAAGCTAACCCTAGCTCCTAACCCATAATCTAACCCTGGCTCCTAACACTAATGCTAACCTTAACCCTAAGCCCCCTATAAATGGCATTTGACCTTGTGGGGACTAACAAAATATTTTTGTTTGTTAACTATACCAGCAGTCCCCGCAAGTATAGTTACACAGTAGTGGTGGTCTCATGTGCCTGGGGACTCTCCTCGTCTGAGAAACACTTATCTGGGAAGGCCACTCAGCAGGGTTACTTTAGCTCAGTTGGTAGAGCATGGCGCTTGTAACGCCAGGGTAGTGGGTTCGATCCCCGGGACCACCCATACGTAGAATGTATGCACACATGACTGTAAGTCGCTTTGGATAAAAGCGTCTGCTAAATGGCATATATTATTATATTATTATATTATTATTACTTATTTTATTTATCTTTCCACCTCTCTTGCTCTCTTTCCCTCTCTTTATCCCCGGTTTCTCTCTCTCTCTCTCTCTCTCTCTCTCTCTCTCTCTCTCTCTCTCTCTCTCTCTCTCTCTCTCTCTCTCTCTCTCTCCTCTCTCTCTCTCTCTCTCTCTCCTTCTGTAACTCCTCCCACTCTCTCTCAATTCAATTCAATTCAAGGGCTTTATTGGCATGGGAAACATGTGTTAACATTGCCAAAGCAAGTGAGGTAGACAACATACAAAGTGAATATATAAAGTGAAAAAAAACTAAAATTAACAGTAAACATTACACATACAGAAGTTTCAAAACAGTAAAGACATTACAAATGTCATATTATATATATATATACAGTGTTTTAACAATGTACAAGTGGTTAAAGGACACAAGATAAAATAAATAAGCATAAATATGGGTTGTATTTACAATGGTGTTTGTTCTTCACTGGTTGCCCTTTTCTCATGGCAACAGGTCACAAATCTTGCTGCTGTGATGGCACACTGGAATTTCACCCAGTAGATATGTGAGTTTTTCCAAATTGGATTTGTTTTCGAATTCTTTGTGGATCTGTGTAATCTGAGGGAAATATGTCTCTCTAATATAGTCATACATTGGGCAGGAGGTTAGGAAGTGCAGCTCAGTTTCCACCTCATTTTGTGGGCAGTGAGCACATAGCCTGTCTTCTCTTGAGAGCCATGTCTGCCTACGGCGGCCTTTCTCAATAGCAAGGCTATGCTCACTGAGTCTGTACATAGTCAAAGCTTTCCTTAAGTTTGTGTCAGTCACAGTGGTCAGGTATTCTGCTATTGTGTACTCTCTGTTTAGGGCCAAATAGCATTCTAGTTTGCTCTGTTTTTTGTTAATTTTTTCCAATGTGTTAAGTAATTATCTTTTTGTTTTCTCATGATTTGTTTGGCGCTCTCTCTCTCTCCTTCTGTAACTCCTCCCACTCTCTCTCTCTCTCTCTCTCTCTCTCTCTCTCTCTCTCTCTCTCTCTCTCTCTCTCTCTCTCTCTCCTTCTGTAACTCCTCCCACTCTCTCTCTTCCTTTTGAATTTCTACCTTTCTCCTCCCTGACTCCTCCCTCTGTCAACCTCTCGCTGACTTTTCTCTTCTCTCTCTTTTGTCTCTCTCTCGTTCTTCCTCTCCCTCTCAGGGGTGAAAGTAAGCCGGTACCATCCGGTACGGAGTACCAGCGAAATAAATAGTGGCGGGGACACCGTACCGATTTGAATATGAGCCTATCACAATAATTAGAACAAAGATGCCAAGAAATTACACAATAATTTATCATTAACGCATGTCAGAGGCGTGACAAATGTGCGAATGGACTTGAAAACATGTGAAATACACTAACTCTAACCCAAAATCTGGTGTGGTTCGATGAACAGTGTCATTTTGCGAAGGCAGAAGGACAGAGACGCGTGCAGACAGTGGACGCATCAATTCATGTTACTTGTGCAGCAGGCCTAATGAATGTCAATCACCATGTCTTTTGGTGTTTTGTTACAGATGTCACTCTTCATTCCTCAAAGGACGGGGGCACAGAGCACTTTGTGGCTGCAGGACTTGTTTTAGAGTTGACGAACGACACAGATTTACAGGAGCCGTTTGAAGGATTTGATTGACAGTCAGATGACAACATCATGACTGGTTACGTTAATGCCACATTAAAAGGTAATGCATTGAAAAGTTCAACATCAACTCTTTACTATTAGGCCCACAGAGATCCTATTCATTTAATAGGGATTCTATAGGTCAATTCTATGTTTAGCCCCCCCCCCCAAAAAAAAAACAACAACAATTCTAATTACATTCTGGGAAGAAAATAAATCTACTTTCACCCCTGAATAAACCTGTAACTATGGCAGATGAGTCTCTGTGTGTATGTGAACGTGGTACCAGCAGAAAACTGTTTGTTTTGATGTCTTTGTTGGTTTTTGTTTGGAGTAAGAAGAGAGCGAGCGAGAGGAGAGGAGAGCGAGGAAGCGACAGCTGCTGAGGGACACAGAGAATAGACACATGCACACACACTCCCACAAATTCCCTATGATTGGCGTGTGGAAATCTGCTACTCTACCACCTAAAAACTGAAAGCAAGAAAGAAAGGTATCTGTAGGAGAAAGTTAGTTACAGTAGCTGGTGCCTGTGGGGCCTCTTCACATCCTAGTGTCTTTGTGTTTTGATTATGTTGTGTTTTGTTGAAACTGTGTTGTAATTAACACACTGCAGCTGAAGTGGGAAGCATCCCTGCCTGTGGTTCCCATGATCCCTCTCTCCACATCTCTTTATCTCTCTTTCTAACCCCTGCTATCTCTCTCTCTCTCTTTCGCTCTACAGGCTCTCTTCCACTTGTCCCTCTCACCTGACACTGTCAGATAATCTCTTTATTTCCCTCTCTCTCTCTTCCTCTCACCCCCTCTTTATTGTGAGCTGAGTTATTTGTTGTTTCCATGCCCTCCTTATCAGCACACAGGGGTGTAGTGCCGCGACACCATTAGAGAGTACACAGACCTCGTGAAAACAATTCTGGAAATGTATTCTGAAGCTGAATCAATGTCCCGCAACATCACATAATGATCAATTAGTATTTTACATATACTGTTCAGTATAATAGCATAGCATAGTATTCCTACAGTATAATGTTACACAAAAACACCTAATTTCTAGCACAATTTTAATATGGTTAGCTGAAGCTAACCAAATACATTCAAACTCAGTTTTCAGAATTCCTAACATTTAATCCTCGTAAAAAGTGCTTCACGGTTGGGATGGTGTTCTTCGGCTTGCAAGCCTCCCCCTTTTTCCTCCAAACATAACAATGGTCATTATGGCCAAACAGATCTATTTTTGTTTCATCAGACCAGAGGACATTTCTCCAAAAAGTACAATCTTTGTCCCCATGTGCAGTTCCAAACCGTAGTCTGGCTTTTTTATGGTGGTTTTGGAGCAGTGGCTTCTTCCTTGCTGAGCGGCCTTTCAGGTTATGTCGATATAGGACTTATTTTACTGTGGATAAAGATACTTTTGTACCTGTTTCCTTCAGCACTTCACAAGGTCATTTGCTGTGGTTCTGGGATCCATTTGCACTTTTTGCACCAAAGTACGTTCATCTCTCAGAGACAGAACACGTCTCCTTCCTGAGCGGTATGACGGCTGCATGGTCCCATGGTGTTTATACTTGCGTACTATTGTTTATGCAGATGAATGTGGTACCTTCAGGTGTTTGGAAATTGCTCCCAAGGATGAACCAGACTTGTGGAAGTCTTGGCTGATTTCTTTTGATTTTCCCATGATGTCAAGCAAAGAGGCACTGCGTTTGAAGGTAGGCCTTGAAATACATCCACAGGTACACCTTCAATTGACTCAAATTATGTCAATTAGCCTATCAGAAGCTTCTAAAGACATGACATAATTTACTGGATTTTTCCAAGCTGTTTAAAGGCACAGTCAACTTAGTGTATAAAATCTTCTGTCCCACTGGAATTGTGATACAGTGAATTATAAGTGAAATAATCTGTCTGTAAACAATTGTTGGAAAAATGACTTGTGTCATGCACAAAGTAGATGTCCTAACCGACTTGCCAAAACTAAAGTTTGTTAACAATAAATTTGTGGAGTGGTTGAAAAATGAGTTTTAATGACTCCAAGCTAAGTGTATGTAAACTTCCGACTTCAACTTTGATGGAAACAAAACAGGAGAAAGACAAAAAGTTAATACCATCTTCTTTAATTCAAGAAGGTCTATATTTACACTACCGTTCAAAAGTTTGGGGTCACTTAGAAATGGATCAGAAATACAATGTTAATATTATAAATGACTATTGTAGCTAAAACAGCAGATTTTTTTTAAATTGAAAGAATCTTCCTGTGGAACACAGGACTGATGGTTGCTGATAATGGACCTCTGTACGCCTATGTAGATATTCCATTAAAAACCAACCGTTTCCAGCTAACAACAGTTATTTACAACATTAACCATGTCTGCACTGTAATTCTGATCAATTTTATGTAATTTTAATGGACAAATAATGTGCTTTTCTTTCAAAAACAAGGACATTTCTAAGTGACCCCAAACTTTTGAACGGGAGTGTATATTCCCATGAAACTGAGATCAAATGATATATATACAGATGCAGTTTAGATATTTCACTGGTAAACCATGAAGAATTATCATTCACCATTGACAGTGATGGATGGCCTGTTTTGAAATGAGGTTTGAGGGTATTAAACATGGAAGGAAAAAAAATCTTGAGACAATATGTGTGGGCATTGGCTGACGTTGCAGTTGGAAGATGCATTTGATGCACATTCTATATATTTGTCAGTACAAATGTTGATTGAGAAATGATGTCATTGATCTGCTCTCCCGCACCTAGTAGGAATGGTGTGCCATTTGCACCACACAAGGACAGGGCTGGGGATGAATGGCTTGAGCTCTACTAGAATGTAGAGAGGACACCAATATATGTTCCTACTCAAAGGCCATTGATTTGCTAGGACGTTGGCACAAGGAAGTCTGTTTTCCTGGGCTAAATCTGAAACTCATTTGACTCTCGCTGTGGCTCTGCAGGAATTACGTTCAATTCCATCCTTCCCTGGTTATTTGTTTGTGTGTTTGTTCAACGACTGTGAGTTGTCATGTCGTGATGGTTGTGTATCTGGCCTGATGATGTTTATCTAGGACTCTTAGTCTCCTGCGTCTCGACGTGGTTGGTTGGAATCCCAGTGAGACGCTAATGAGTCGTTTGAATCTTACCAAGAGCTCAGATTAATGTGATCCTGGGGAGTGGCTAACGCTGAGAACTATTCTAAACAATACGCTGGTTGTCACGGTAGCAGGAGGTCTTTCTTCATCTCTGCTACTGGCTACTTGAGATGTAGGCCCTCCTCCCCTCCATCTGTCCATACATCCATCCCTCCATCTCTCTCTTGCTTAGCTGCGTAGTGCCAGCCTCCTCTCTGCTGTCTTGTATGTATTTTTCTTCTGGCACATCAATCCTGGCCTTTAGAGGGAAAGCTAAATATAACTCACCAGCCTGTATGTACTGGCAGAGGTGTACTGTGTGTGGGGGGGGTGTATCAGCCATCCAACACCTTTTTATCAGTAAATCAGTCTTCCTTGGTGTGGAACCAAGCTTGGCGAAGACTAATTAAGAGACTTTTGCGTGTGTGTGTTTGCGATGTTGGCATGTGTGTCTAGCCCTGGGGTATTTTCTGAATGAACAGTTTCTACCATGATTTAAATCTCAGTTTGAATATATATTTTGGCCTGGAGGATCTGTCAGCACGTTCACCACTGTATGTGTGAGTGTGTGTTTGCTTACATCTCTTAGGAGACCTCACTTTCAGTAAAGTATTGTCTTTTTAAAGTTACCAGACTGACAAATCAACTCCATCCATCCGGGAAAAGCACTGCTGTCCAAATCAAGCGCACTTCAAAAAGGGCGATACAGAAATCCCCTACCTCTCCAGAAATCCCCTACCTCTCCAGAAATCCCCTTCCTCTCCAGAATCTCCTACCTCTCCAGAAATCTCCTACCTCTTCAGAAATCTCCTACCTCAGAGAAATCTCCTACCTCTCCAGAAATCCCCTACCTCTCCAGAAATCCCCTTCCTCTCCAGAAATCCCCTAAATCTCCAGAATCCCCTACCTCCCCAGAAATCTCCTACATCCCCAGAAATCTCCTTCCTCTCCAGAAATCTCCTACCTCTCCAGAAATCCCCTTCCTCTCCAGAAATCTCCTACCTCTCCAGAAATCTCCTTCCTCTCCAGAAATCCCCTACCTCCCCAGAAATCTCCTACGTCTCCAGAAATCTCCTTCCTCTCCAGAAATCCCCTTCCTCTCCAGAAATCTCCTACCTCTCCAGAAATCTCCTACCTCTCCAGAAATCTCCTACCTCTCCAGAAATCTCCTTCCTCTCCAGAAATCCCCTTCCTCTCCAGAAATCTCCTACCTCTCCAGAAATCTCCTACCTCTCCAGAAATCTCCTACCTCTCCAGAAATCTCCTTCCTCTCCAGAAATCTCCTACCTCTCCAGAAATCTCCTTCCTCTCCAGAAATCTCCTACCTCTCCAGAAATCTCCTACCTCTCCAGAAATCTCCTTCCTCTCCAGAAATCCCCTTCCTCTCCAGAAATCTCCTACCTCTCCAGAAATCTCCTTCCTCTCCAGAAATCTCCTACCTCTCCAGAAATCCCCTTCCTCTCCAGAAATCTCCTTCCTCTCCAGAAATCTCCTACCTCTCCAGAAATCTCCTTCCTCTCCAGAAATCTCCTACCTCTCCAGAAATCCCCTTCCTCTCCAGAAATCTCCTACCTCTCCAGAAATCTCCTTCCTCTCCAGAAATCCCCTTCCTCTCCAGAAATCCCCTTCCTCTCCAGAAATCCATTAGTGTAGTATAATAATAGAGAGTGAAGAGGAGAGGTGGTGTGACTGGTGCTATGTTTCTGCTGCTGCCTGCCTGGCTGGCCTGGTCTATCTGTGGGTCTATAGCTTTTAACACACTGGCACCCATTGGATATGGATCCTCTTCTCAGGGGAGGAATCTATACACCAACTGAAGTGTGTTGTGTGTGTCTATATGATGTTTCATTGTTCTGAGACAGTAAACATCACACAAGCCTGCATACCTCCCTCTCTCTCCCTTGCTCTCTTCCTCTCCACGCTCTGTCCATCGGTTCTGCTTCGTCTTTCCGTATGTCTGTCCACGGCTCTATATTCCCTTATGGCTTTGTTAACTCTACTCAAATACGCACACACACACACTCTCTCTCCTCTGCCTCAGAGTGAAATACTCTCTAGTTGTAGAGTGCTCTGTCTTACCACTGTACCTGAAAGATAACTCTTATTTAAACTAATCACACTCCTGCTACTCACCTCTCACTCCAAGTTGTCCACACACACACACACACACACACACACACACACACACACACACACACACACACACACACACACACACACACACACACACACACACACACACACACACACACACACACACACACACACACACACACACACACACACACACACACACACACACACACACACACACACACACACACACCAGCATCCCAATCCTCCGTCTCTCAAATGCACACGTAGGCTACCCGGGTGCAATTACGTTTGTGTCACATCAGCAACGTGAGAATAGCTTTTTGGTACGAAAGGAGTCAAACGCCCAACAAACTAGTTTCTACTTAAAATCCCCACATGACGATGCTGCAGGCAGTCAGGCAGGCAGTTGTGTGCTGATTTTCTCTCACTCTCTATCACATACACTCTCTCCCTCCCTCCCTACACCCCCTCCTTCCCTCCCTCCCTACACCCCCTCCCTCCCTCTCTCCCTACACTCTCTCCCTCCCTCCCTACACCCCCTCCCTCCCTCTCTCCCTACACCCCCTTCCTCCCTCCCTCCCTACAGTCTCTCCCTCCCTCCCTACACCCCCTCCCAACCTCTCTCACCCCTCTGTGGGTTGAGACAGTAAAGGGAACGTGCTGTTCCGGTGGCTGTTGTTCAGAGCTTGAGCTGTGGGTTTGATTTCCACATCAGATGTGTTCAAATCGCTTTGGAGATATATATTTCTTATAAACATTGATGGCTCTAGCTAAGGTAAAGTCCTTTCCTCTGACTTTATGTTCAGGCTTGACTCAGCCTGCTCTGTATAAGGATGGGGAAGGGCATTGGCTTGTTACGTTCATTTAGTGTAAAATCCATCCTTTGTTGTAAACCCAAGGCACAGTCAAGGCAGTAATTTTGCAATAAAAATGGTGTTTATTAGCAAACCTTCATCCGATGCTGTATTAAATGATCACTGCTAAGTGTACAGAGAGAGTTACGTTTTTTACTATTCTGTTTTTATTTCACCTTTATTTAAGCAGGTCGGCCAGTTGAGAACAAAAACAACACAGAGTTACACGTGGAATAAACAATCGTATAGTCAATAACACAATATAAATATGTGTATACAGTGTGTACACTATAATGGGAAAAGGTTCTTATTTAAGATCCAGGCCATGTAGTGTTTGTTACTAGTTTGTTTCTGGTCCACAGGTGTGTGTAGTTTTCAGCACCTTACGGCAGTAGGCAGGCAGGAACATACAATGTATCTTATCTTCTTCCCACATCAGATGTGACAGACAGTTATGCCAGTCATGGTGCTGTTACCAACACACACACACACACCGCAAGCACAAACACACACCATCATGAGATGAAGATTGCGTGTGATAGGATCAGACTGCCACATTGACATTACCTGAGGCCAGTAGCTAGAGACTTACTGGAACATTAGCTGAGGCCAGTAGCTAGAGGTTTACTGGAACATTAGCTGAGGCCAGTAGCTGGAGACTTACTGGAACATTAGCTGAGACCTGAGGCCAGTAGCTAGAGACTTACTGGAACATTAGCTAAGACCTGAGGCCAGTAGCTAGAGACTTACTGGAACATTAGCTGAGACCTGAGGCCAGTAGCTGGAGACTTACTGGAACATTAGCTGAGGCCTGAGGCCAGTAGCTGGAGACTTGGGACATTAGCTGAGACCTGAGGCCAGTAGCTAGAGACTTACTGGAGCATTAGCTGAGGCCAGTAGCTAGAGTTTTACTGGAACATTAGCTGAGACCTGAGGCCAGTAGCTAGAGACTTACTGGAACATTAGCTGAGACCTGAGGCCAGTAGCTAGAGACTTACTGGAACATTAGCTGAGGCCAGTAGCTAGAGACTTACTGGAACATTAGCTGAGACCTGAGGCCAATAGCTGGAGACTTACTGGAACATTAGCTGAGGCCTGAGGCCAGTAGCTGGAGACTTACTGGAACATTAGCTGAGACCTGAGACCAGTAGCTGGAGACTTACTGGAACATTAGCTGAGGCCTGAGGCCAGTAGCTAGAGACTTACTGGAGCATTCAATGAGGCCAGTAGCTAGAGGTTTACTGGAACATTAGCTGAGACCAGTAGCTGGAGGTTTACTGGAACATTAGCTGAGACCTGAGGCCAGTAGCTGGAGACTTACTGGAACATTAGCGGAGACCTGAGGCCAGTAGCTAGAGACTTACTGGAACATTAGCTGAGACCTGAGGCCAGTAGCTGGAGACTTACTGGAACATTAGCTGAGGCCAGTAGCTGGAGACTTACTGGAACATTAGCTGAGGCCTGAGGCCAGTAGCTGGAGACTTGGAACATTAGCTGAGACCTGAGACCAGTAGCTGGAGACTTACTGGAACATTAGCTGAGACCTGAGGCCAGTAGCTGGAGACTTACTGGAACATTAGCGGAGACCTGAGGCCAGTAGCTGGAGACTTACTGGAACATTAGCTGAGACCTGAGACCAGTAGCTGGAGGTTTACTGGAACATTAGCTGAGACCTGAGGCCAGTAGCTGGAGACTTACTGGAACATTAGCGGAGACCTGAGGCCAGTAGCTGGAGACTTACTGGAACATAAGCTGAGACCTGAGGCCAGTAGCTGGAGACTTACTGGAACATTAGCGGAGACCTGAGGCCAGTAGCTAGAGA
The DNA here is from genome assembly GCF_021184085.1 of Oncorhynchus gorbuscha. NCBI lineage: Eukaryota > Metazoa > Chordata > Actinopteri > Salmoniformes > Salmonidae > Oncorhynchus > Oncorhynchus gorbuscha. The sequence goes on along the minus strand of NC_060186.1, from coordinate 63,321,949 downwards.
CTTACTGGAACATTAGCTGAGACCTGAGGCCAGTAGCTTGAGACTTACTGGAACATTAGCTGAGGCCAGTAGCTGGAGACTTACTGGAACATTAGCTGAGGCCTGAGGCCAGTAGCTGGAGACTTGGAACATTAGCTGAGACCTGAGACCAGTAGCTGGAGACTTACTGGAACATTAGCTGAGGCCTGAGGCCAGTAGCTAGAGACTTACTGGAGCATTCGATGTGGCCAGTAGCTAGAGGTTTACTGGAACATTAGCTGAGACCAGTAGCTGGAGGTTTACTGGAACATAAGCTGAGACCTGAGGCCAGTAGCTGGAGACTTGGAACATTAGCTGAGACCTGAGGCCAGTAGCTGGAGACTTACTGGAACATTAGCTGAGACCTGAGGCCAGTAGCTGGAGACTTACTGGAACATTAGCGGAGACCTGAGGCCAGTAGCTGGAGACTTACTGGAACATTAGCTGAGGCCAGTAGCTGGAGACTTACTGGAACATTAGCTGAGACCTGAGGCCAGTAGCTGGAGACTTACTGGAACATTAGCTGAGGCCAGTAGCTGGAGACTTACTGGAACATTAGCTGAGACCTGAGGCCAGTAGCTGGAGTCTTACTGGAACATTAGCTGAGACCTGAGGCCAGTAGCTGGAGACTTGGAACATTAGCTGAGACCTGAGGCCAGTAGCTGGAGACTTACTGGAACATTAGCTTTTAGCTCAGCTACTAACACACTAGTCTTGGGTTGGAGCTTTTGGATATGAACCTGGGTTCCCCAAATGTCTGTCCCAATACCGATCCTAAATAGATCTGTTGTATACAGATCTGCTGTATAGAGATTGGTTGGCTATTACTCCACTGGAGTGAGGTTTGGAACTGAGAGGTTATTACAAGTACCATTACTCAGAAGCACCATGGAATAACTGCTTATGTATGTGCGATAATATGCCATGCTTATGTTGACATTGTGAAAGAGCCCACTGCAGTGAAGCTGTGGAAAAAAGTATTCTCCTGCTGTTTCTGACGTTCTGACTATTGTCTCTGTGTCTATGTGTCTATGTGTGTGTGTCTGTCTGTGTGTGTGTGTGTGTGTGTGTGTGTGTGTGTGTGTGTGTGTGTGTGTGTGTGTGTGTGTGTGTGTGTGTGTGTGTGTGTGTGTGTGTGTGTGTGTGTGTGTGTGTGTGTGTGTGTGTGTGTGTGTGTGTGTGTGTGTGTGTGTGTGTGTGTGTGTGTGTGTGTGTGTGTGTGTGTGTGTGTGTCTCTGTGTCTCTGTGTCTGTGTGTCTGTGTGTCTGTGTGTCTGTGTCTCTGTGTGTGTTTTGACCTGGAGGTGGACAGTAATGTACCTATAGCTAAATAGATGGTCACAGCTCAGACTGATAGTGCTGTGGTCCCCCAATGGCCCTGTTTACAACACACACACTTCAAGGCATTCCTTCCTGCGACAGAGACCACTGGGCAGAAGAAAGGCTTGTCATTCTCTGTGATTCTATTTTTAAAGACCACCAGTACATTTTCATGGAATATCCTTGACTCCGTGTTGTGTGCTAGTGTATGTGAGAAAGAGCCTGTATTCATAACTGCTCTTATCAAGGCCCAGAACGACATCTCATTCCTTTGATGAGGAGAGTACACTACACTACACACCCGTCTGACTTACTTCACAGGCCAGATACAGTAGACATCACTGATTGCTGATCTCATACACAGTGACATACCAGCCTATGGTACAGAATACTGTTCGTCATTCCAGCCTACGGCAGCATCGCCCTATCCATCACACTCTGTCATCCTCATAAAAGAGGAAACTAGTCATGATATTCAATGGTATTACTATTGAGTTAGCTGGCTATTACAGTATAGAGAAACAAGTTAGTAGTGAGTTTTTTTAGCCACAAGGCAATTCAGTGATGACCTCCAGGTCAAGCTATAGCCATAGCTATTCTCAAGACGATATGGAAAATAATCATGTATTGTCTGGCTTGGCCAATGGCTTCATTTTTGTACTTTTATTTAATTGAAGGCAACAACATATCCATGGTAACCAAACCCAATTAGTCTATTTAAGGAGTGTGTGTTTCCAGTTGTTTTATTGATCCTGTTAATTTCTGTTCTGTCTGTTATCATCTCGTTAAGACCTGGGCCTGCAGCTGTTAGTCAGATGGGAAACAGTGGAAATGTTACTGCAGGAGCGTTCACGCCTCATTTTAGTCATTTAGTCATTTAGCAGACGCTCTTATCCAGAGCGACTTACAGGAGCAATTAGGGGTAACTGCCTTGCTCAAGGGCACATTGACAGATGTTTCACCTTGTCGGCTCAGGGATTCAAACCAGCAACCTTTCGGTTACTGGCGCAACACTCTTAACCACTAGGCTATCTGCCGACTCTGAAGTGGCACGTTATTGTGACTCAGATTTTAATCTACACAATATCGGGCCAGGATATCAGTAACAGACTGATCAGCTGAAATAATAATAATAACTTTAATAATAACAATTCCACTCCCCCCTGTCATCATCTCCTCTGAAAGGCAGAGGAAGTGATGTCCGGTCACCACAATCGCTTCGAGAGGGAGTACCGGGGGACACCGTGGGAGAGGCGGGACATCGTCCGTTCGGCCGGCCTCCTTAATGGAGCGGGAGCCAATAACTGCTGCGCCGCCGCTGTCGGCAATGGAAACAACCGGCCGGGACTCCTCCCACTGCCCGTCATCCCCTCCCTCCTGCCCACCCCAGTTACGGTTGCTGTGACGACGTCGAGTGGTGGTGACATGGTCATCAAGCGTCAAGGAGGGGTCACGATCGCTGTTGCTGGTTCTGCCAAGGTAAGAACACACAGCTCCTCTTTCTCTCCAAACCATTTACCTCCCTCCTCATTATACACTGTTTCCACTCTCTAACCATTCTCTCTACACAGCTCCTCTTTCTCTCCAAACCATTTACCTCCCTCCTCATTATACACTGTTTCCACTCTCTAACCATTCTCTCTACACAGCTCCTCTTTCTCCCCAAACCATTTACCTCCCTCCTCATTATACACTGTTTCCACTCTCTAACCATTCTCTCTACACAGCTCCTCTTTCTCTCCAAACCATTTACCTCCCTCCTCATTATACACTGTTTCCACTCTCTAACCATTCTCTCTACACAGCTCCTCTTTCTCCCCAAACCATTTACCTCCCTTGTCATTATACACTGTTTCCACTCTCTAACCATTCTCTCTACACAGCTCCTCTTTCTCTCCAAACCATTTACCTCCCTCCTCATTATACACTGTTTCCACTCTCTAACCATTCTCTCTACACAGCTCCTCTTTCTCCCCAAACCATTTACCTCCCTCCTCATTATACACTGTTTCCACTCTCTAACCATTCTCTCTACACAGCTCCTCTTTCTCTCCAAACCATTTACCTCCCTCCTCATTATACACTGTTTCCACTCTCTAACCATTCTCTCTACACAGCTCCTCTTTCTCTCCAAACCATTTACCTCCCTCCTCATTATACACTGTTTCCACTCTCTAACCATTCTCTCTACACAGCTCCTCTTTCTCCCCAAACCATTTACCTCCCTCCTCATTATACACTGTTTCCACTCTCTAACCATTCTCTCTACACAGCTCCTCTTTCTCTCCAAACCATTTACCTCCCTCCTCATTATACACTGTTTCCACTCTCTAACCATTCTCTCTACACAGCTCCTCTTTCTCTCCAAACCATTTACCTCCCTCCTCATTATACACTGTTTCCACTCTCTAACCATTCTCTCTACACAGCTCCTCTTTCTCTCCAAACCATTTACCTCCCTCCTCATTAAGGTAGCCATGATGGCCAGATTGGGAATTTAACCAGGACACCAGGGTTACCACCCCTACTCATACAATAAGTACCATAGAATCTTTAGCGACCACAGAGATTCAGGACACACGTTTAAAAAGAAAGACGGCCCCTTACACAGGGCAATGTCCCCAATCACTGACCTGGGTCATTGGGATATTTTTTATAGACTAGAGGAAAGAGTGCCTCCTACTGGCCCTCCATCACCACTTCCAGCAGCATCTGGTCTCCCATTCAGGACCAACCCTGCTTAGCTTCAGAGGTAAGCCAGCAGTGGGGTCTCTCTCTCATCCCCATCTCGCTCTGCCAAATGGCTGGCTTGTTCCCTCTTTCTTCCTCCCTAATTTTCTCCTCTCGTTATGTAAATGACCTGCTGCAGCAGTTGAGATGTGGCCAAGCCATAGCTGCTTAAGGATCTCTCAGCTTGGACAGAGTTTTCAGGCATGTGATTATCCATATTTGGATACACTAAAAACGTTGATGACCATTTTGCTGCTAGCGCTTTTTATTATATTCATCAGAACTGGGAATCTGAAAAAGTTATAAGCCCTAGTACCACTTTGAGATCTGAGCTCTTAAGTTGACTTTCAATCAGTGACTGGTGTTTTCTCTTCTCTCCTCTTCTCTCCAAGGAGTTATCTAGCCAGCTCTGAGAGAAGAAGCTTCACCAAACCAAGTTAGAAAGCTCAGCCTTATTCCTTGTACTGGCTCTGCTAGCTCAACCACTGTTCATCTTCCTCCAACTCCACAGGCCCTGGGCTTGTCTGCACCTCTCTCAACCTCATATCACCCTGTTACCATCAGGTTTCTGTTTTCTCTTCCCCCCTCTCTCTCTCTCTCTCTCTCTCTCTCTCTCTCTCTCTCTCTCTCTCGCTCTCTCTCTCCCTCTCGCTCTCTCTCTTGCTCTCTCTCTCTCTCTCTCTCTCTCCTTTCTATTTTTTTTCTCTCTCTCTCTCCCTCTCACTCTCTCTTGCTCTCTTTCTCTCTCTTTCTCTCTCTTTCTCTCTCCTTTCTGTTTTTCCTCTCTCTCTCTCTCTCTCTCTCTCTCTCTCTCTCTCTCTCTCTCTCTCTCTCTCTCTCTCTCTCTCTCTCTCTCTCCTTTCTATTTTTCTCTCTCTCTCTCTCTCTCTCTCTCTCTCTCTCTCTCTCTCTCTCTCTCTCTCTCTCTCTCTCTCTCTCTCTCTCTCTCTCTCGCTCTCTCTCTCTCTCCTTTCTATGTTTCCTCTTTCTCTTCTTTCTCTCTCTCCTTCCTCCTATTTTCTTTCTCCCCCTTCTCTCTCTCTCCAACTCCCTCTATCCTCTACCAAGCAGTAGTGGTACACAAGGCTGCAGTAATTTAGCATCATTAGGTGGCTGAGTGAACTCTCTGACCACAGAAATGGTAAATGTTAAATCTCCTCCGGCAACCAAGCGGCCTGCTTTTTGTCGGCTGAATAATGACATTATATCTGGAACAGAAGTCTCAGCATCCACCGTCTCCCACCATGGCTATTGTCATCAGTCAATGGCTGCCACAGTGATTAGGACCACTCCGTATGGCTTCCATATATTTAACATATAGCGTCAGTAGCATGGCTGGTCTGGGATGTGAGTGTCAGATACATGGAAGGGTGGGTGCAGGGGGGGGGGCTTACCTTTCTCCTCTGTGTTGTCTTTGTCACTTCTTTGTAACCCTGGCATACTGTAGCTGAATAGAGAATAGAAGCATTCAATAGGCTGTCGCTGTGTGTGTGTGCGCGTGCTAGTCTCCTCCACATCACAGGGTGTCCGCCACACAATGCACAGGCAGCACAACATCTGGCCCACGGGCCTGTGGGCTGGGTGTGCTTGCATGCATGTCTTAGTGTGAGTCTGTGGCCCTGTGGGCTTTACTATTGAGTGTGTGTACAGTTTGTATTTTTGCATATACTTGGACAGTGTATGAGTACTTGTGTGCATAAATGTTTCATGTTTTATCTTTTCCAACGCCTGCGTCTGTGTACACATATAAATCCTTGGCTGTTGACGCCACTACGCTAGTTCTGTTTTCAGGTGATGAATAATGTGTAAAGGCACTCACTGGGTCGTTGTGGTTATACTCAGAGAGAAAGCAGCGTGGCAATCAGGGTTTATTTATGGTCAGGGACAGATTAAAACAGGCCATTCGCTTACATAGATTAATCAAGTAATTACCCAGAACAAGAGAGGAGGACAATGTATCCTGATTTGTAAAGGGGGTATTGGCTTGTGGCTAGAAATAATATTAATCAACAGATTTTTCAGAATGTTTTTTTAAATCATAACGTTATTTGGTATCATTTTTTATCAGAATGTGATTTGGTATTTGTACGGGTGTTATCAGGTTTAAGGCAAGGTGATGTTGAATGGATACGTTTCATCTTTCGATGCTAAAATTAATATTCCAGAGAAATATCCTCCTCATGGTTGGTTAGATCTCCCATTGTTACATGCTGTGTAATTGGGAATCTAGAAGTCTAATGCCCTAGTTTCACAGGCCAATTCCCTGTTTCCTGTTTAATACTTTTCACCTCTTCAGCTCCTCGATATAAAATCTACATCTCTACTGGTTTTCTGTTAACTTCTACTGGTCTTGTATTCCATCTCTACTGGTTTTCCGTTAACTTCTACTGGTCTTGTATTCCATCTCTACTGGTTTTCCGTTAACTTCTACTGGTCTTGTATTCCATCTCTACTGGTTTTCCGTTAACTTCTACTGGTCTTGTATTCCATCTCTACTGGTTTTCCGTTAACTTCTACTGGTCTTGTATTCCATCTCTACTGGGTTTTCCGTTAACTTCTACTGGTCTTGTATTCCATCTCTACTGGTTTTCCGTTAACTTCTACTGGTCTTGTATTCCATCTCTACTGGTTTTCCGTTAACTTCTACTGGTCTTGTATTCCATCTCTACTGGTTTTCTGTTAACTTCTACTGGTCTTGTATTCCATCTCTACTGGTTTTCTGTTTCATCTCTACTGGTTTTCTGTTAACTTCTACTGGTCTTGTATTCCATCTCTACTGGTTTTCTGTTAACTTCTACTGGTCTTGTATTCCATCTCTACTGGTTTTCTGTTAACTTCTACTGGTCTTGTATTCCATCTCTACTGGTTTTCTGTTAACTTCTACTGGTCTTGTATTCCATCTCTACTGGTTTTCTGTTTCATCTCTACTGGTTTTCTGTTAACTTCTACTGGTCTTGTATTCCATCTCTACTGGTTTTCTGTTAACTTCTACTGGTCTTGTATTCCATCTCTACTGGTTTTCTGTTAACTTCTACTGGTCTTGTATTCCATCTCTACTGGTTTTCTGTTAACTTCTACTGGTCTTGTATTCCGTTTCTACTGGTTTTCTGTTTCATCTCCACTGGTTTTCTGTTAACTTCTACTGGTCTTGTATTCCGTTTCTACTGGTTTTCTGTTTCATCTCCACTGGTTTTCTGTTAACTTCTACTGGTCTTGTATTCCATCTCTACTGGTTTTCTGTTTCATCTCCACTGGTTTTCTGTTAACTTCTACTGGTCTTGTATTCCATCTCTACTGGTTTTCTGTTAACTTCTACTGGTCTTGTATTCCGTTTCTACTGGTTTTCTGTTTCATCTCCACTGGTTTTCTGTTAACTTCTACTGGTCTTGTATTCCGTTTCTACTGGTTTTCTGTTTCATCTCCACTGGTTTTGTATTCCATCTCTACTGGTTTTCTGTTTCATCTCCACTGGTTTTCTGTTAACTTCTACTGGTCTTGTATTCCATCTCTACTGGTTTTCTGTTAACTTCTACTGGTCTTGTATTCCATCTCTACTGGTTTTCTGTTTCATCTCTACTGGTTTTCTGTTAACTTCTACTGGTCTTGTATTCCATCTCTACTGGTTTTCTGTTAACTTCTACTGGTCTTGTATTCCATCTCTACTGGTTTTCTGTTTCATCTCTACTGGTTTTCTGTTACTGGTCTTGTATTCCATCTCTACTGGTTTTCTGTTAACTTCTACTGGTCTTGTATTCCATCTCTACTGGTTTTCTGTTTCATCTCTACTGGTTTTCTGTTAACTTCTACTGGTCTTGTATTCCATCTCTACTGGTTTTCTGTTTCATCTCTACTGGTTTTCTGTTAACTTCTACTGGTCTTGTATTCCGTTTCTACTGGTGTTCTGTTTCATCTCTACTGGTTTTCTGTTAACTTCTACTGGTCTTGTATTCCGTTTCTACTGGTTTTCTGTTTCATCTCTACTGGTTTTCTGTTAACTTCTACTGGTCTTGTATTCCATCTCTACTGGTTTTTTGTTAACTTCTACTGGTCTTGTATTCCATCTCTACTGGTTTTCTGTTAACTTCTACTGGTCTTGTATTCAATCTCTACTGTTTTTTTGTTCACAAAGATAGTTAGAACATGGCTATAAAGGCAGTGGTATTATTGTTGTAGAATTAATAGTCCTATAATTGATTGTATGATATACAGCACCCACACAGTATAATATACATGATTTCTCTCAGTCAAGTTTACAGTATGTAATTAGTGGTAGACAGACACACAAGTAATACTTTTGCAGTATTGCCAAGTCTCTTTAAAATAATACACTGATACATAATATAAATGCAACAATTGAAAAGATTTTACTGAGTTACAGTTCATATAAGGAAATCAGTCAATTGAAATAAATTCATTAATTTAATATGGATTTAATATGACTGGCAATACAGATATGCATCTGTTGGTTATAGATATCTTTTTTTAAAGTAGGGGCATGGATCAGAAAACCAGTCAGTATCTGGTGTGACCACCATTTGCCTCATGCAGCGTAACACATCTCCTTCGCATAGAGTTGATCAGGCTGTTGATTGTGGCCTGTAGAATGTTGTCCCACTCCTCTTCAATGGCTGTGAAAAGTTGATGGATATTGGCGGGAACTGAAACACGCTGTCGTACACATCGATCTAGAGCATCCCAAACATACTCAATGGGTGACATGTCTGGTGAGTATGCAGGCCATGGAAGAACTGGGACATCTTCAGTTTCCAGTTATGTACAGATCCTTGCGACATGGGTCTGTGCATTATCATGCTGAAACATGAGGTGATGGCTGCGGATGAATGGCACGACAATGGGCCTCAGGTTCTCGTCACGGTATCTCTGTAACTCTGTGCATTCAAATTGCCATCAATAAAATGGAATTGTGTTTAGTTTTCCGTAGCTTATGCCTGCCCATATCATAACCCCACCGCCACCATGGGGCACTCTGTTCACAACGTTGACATCAGCAAACCACTCGCCCACACAACACCATAAAAACTGTCTGCCATCTGCCTGGTACAGTTGAATCCATGATTAATCCATGGAGAGCACACTTCTCCAGTGTGCCAGTGTCATTGAAGGTGAGCGTTCGCCCACTGAAGTTGTTTATGACGCTGAACTGCAGTCAGGTCAAGACCCTGGTGAGAATGACGAGCACGCTGATGAGCTTCCCTGAGACTGTTTCTGAGAGTTTGTGCAGAAATACTTTGTTTGGACAAACCCGCTGATTCAGGTGGCTGGTCTGACGATCCCACAGGTGAAGAAGCTGGATGTGGAGGTCTTGGGCTGGTGATTACATGTGGTCTGCGGTTGTGAGGCCGGTTGGACATACTGCCAAATTCTCTAAAACAACGTTGGTAGAGAAATTAACATTAAATTCTCTGGCAACAGCACTGGAGGACTTTCCTGCAGTCAGCATGCCAATTGCACAGTCCCTCAAATCTGGAGACATCTGTGTCATTGTGTTGTGTGACAAAACTGCACCTTATTGTCCTCAGTGCAAGGTGCACCAGTGTAATGATCAGGCCTTTTAATCAACCTCTTGATATGCCACACCTGTCAGGTGGATGGATTATCTTGGCAAGTGAGAGAGGCTCACTAACAGGGATGTAAACACATTTGGACCAATACTTTACATGTTGTGTTTATATTTTTGTTCAGTGTACATATTAAATCTAAACATAACATCTTGGTTTATATAGAGGTTATATTTAATGTAAACTAACCAGCCAAATGTATAATGTGGAATGTGCAGTGTATAATGTTATATTTCATTTTCAGTTGCAGAAGCATGACTAGAAAGTAATCCAGCTACAGCATAGCCCAGACAATGTGAGCCCTTTAATTGGCCTAGTGTCCTTGGTTCCTCCTCACACAGTGGTAGATTAGTGCTAGCTGCCCTTGTCTATCGTTGATTGTCGGCAGGGCAGGTTGGGTACTTCAGTGCAGGGAGCAACAGACATGCTATCTACAACACAGCAGGAGGCCACTGCCTCTCCCTGACACTGCTCGTCAACAAGGAAAGAAAGTTCACAATAACCCACTTATTCTCCACCATAATGGCTGTTTTAAGACGTTCACACACATCCACTGTATGGCTACCTCCCTAGATTGTTCTGTTTTAAAAAGCATGAGAACCTGTAGTGTGTTAGCAACACTCACCACAACAAACAAGGCTCGAATCCACAATATCATAGTTGAGACCTGGACAGGGGTAGTTGGAATCCACAATATCATAGTAGAGACCTGGACAGGGGTAGTTGGAATCCACAATATCATAGTAGAGACCTGGACAGGGGTAGTTGGAATCCACAATATCATAGTAGAGACCTGGACAGGGGTAGTTGGAATCAACAATATCACAGTTGAGACCTGGACAGGGGTAGTTGGAATCCGCAATATCACAGTTGAGACCTGGACAGGGGTAGTTGAAATCCACAATATCATAGTAGAGACCTGGACAGGGGTAGGTGGAATCCACAATATCATAGTAGAGACCTGGACAGGGGCAGTTGGAATCCACAATATCATAGTAGAGACCTGGACAGGGGTAGGTGGAATCCACAATATCATAGTAGAGACCTGGACAGGGGTAGTTGGAATCCGCAATATCACAGTTGAGACCTGGACATGGGTAGTTGGAATCCACAATATCATAGTAGAGACCTGGACATGGGTAGTTGGAATCCGCAATATCACAGTTGAGACCTGGACAGGGGTAGTTGGAATCCACAATATCACAGTTGAGACCTGGACAGGGGTAGTTGGAATCCGCAATATCACAGTTGAGACCTGGACAGGGGTAGTTGGAATCCACAATATCATAGTAGAGGCCTGGACATGGGTAGTTGTAATCCGCAATATCACAGTTGAGACCTGGACAGGGGTAGTTGGAATCCACAATATCATAGTAGAGACCTGGACAGGGGTAGTTGGAATTCGCAATATCACAGTTGAGACCTGGACAGGGGTAGTTGGAATCCACAATATCATAGTAGAGACCTGGACAGGGGTAGTTGGAATCTGCAATATCACAGTTGAGACCTGGACAGGGGTAGTTGGAATCCACAATATCATAGTAGAGACCTGGACATGGGTAGTTGGAATCCGCAATATCACAGTTGAGACCTGGACAGGGGTAGTTGGAATCCGCAATATCACAGTTGAGACCTGGACAGGGGTAGTTGGAATCCTCAATATCACAGTTGAGACCTGGACAGGGGTAGTTGGAATCCACAATATCATAGTAGAGACCTGGACATGGGTAGTTGGAATCCGCAATATCACAGTTGAGACCTGGACAGGGGTAGTTGGAATCCGCAATATCACAGTTGAGACCTGGACAGGGGTAGTTGGAATCCACAATATCATAGTAGAGACCTGGACAGGGGTAGGTGGAATCCACAATATCATAGTAGAGACCTGGACAGGGGTAGTTGGAATCCACAATATCATAGTAGAGACCTGGACAGGGGTAGTTGGAATCCGCAATATCATAGTAGAGACCTGGACAGGGGTAGTTGGAATCCGCAATATCACAGTTGAGACCTGGACAGGGGTAGTTGGAATCCACAATATCATAGTAGAGACCTGGACAGGGGTAGTTGGAATCCGCAATATCATAGTAGAGACCTGGACAGGGGTAGTTGGAATCCGCAATATCACAGTTGAGACCTGGACAGGGGTAGTTGGAATCAACAATATCATAGTAGAGACCTGGACAGGGGTAGTTGGAATCAACAATATCATAGTAGAGACCTGGACAGGGGTAGTTGGAATCAACAATATCATAGTAGAGACCTGGACAGGGGTAGTTGGAATCCACAATATCATAGTAGAGACCTGGACAGGGGTAGTTGGAATCCACAATATCATAGTAGAGACCTGGACAGGGGTAGTTGGAATCCACAATATCATAGTAGAGACCTGGACAGGGGTAGTTGGAATCCACAATATCATAGTAGAGACCTGGACAGGGGTACTTGGAATCCACAATATCATAGTAGAGACCTGGACAGGGGTAGTTGGAATCCGCAATATCATAGTAGAGACCTGGACAGGGGTAGTTGGAATCCGCAATATCACAGTTGAGACCTGGACAGGGGTAGTTGGAATCCGCAATATCACAGTTGAGACCTGGACAGGGGTAGTTGGAATCCACAATATCATAGTAGAGACCTGGACATGGGTAGTTGGAATCCGCAATATCACAGTTGAGACCTGGACAGGGGTAGTTGGAATCCGCAATATCACAGTTGAGACCTGGACAGGGGTAGTTGGAATCCACAATATCATAGTAGAGACCTGGACAGGGGTAGGTGGAATCCACAATATCATAGTAGAGACCTGGACAGGGGTAGTTGGAATCCACAATATCATAGTAGAGACCTGGACAGGGGTAGTTGGAATCCGCAATATCATAGTAGAGACCTGGACAGGGGTAGTTGGAATCCGCAATATCACAGTTGAGACCTGGACAGGGGTAGTTGGAATCCACAATATCATAGTAGAGACCTGGACAGGGGTAGTTGGAATCCGCAATATCATAGTAGAGACCTGGACAGGGGTAGTTGGAATCCGCAATATCACAGTTGAGACCTGGACAGGGGTAGTTGGAATCAACAATATCATAGTAGAGACCTGGACAGGGGTAGTTGGAATCAACAATATCATAGTAGAGACCTGGACAGGGGTAGTTGGAATCCACAATATCATAGTAGAGACCTGGACAGGGGTAGTTGGAATCCACAATATCATAGTAGAGACCTGGACAGGGGTAGTTGGAATCCACAATATCATAGTAGAGACCTGGACAGGGGTAGTTGGAATCCACAATATCATAGTACAGACCTGGACAGGGGTAGTCGGAATGCAGAAAAAGGTCAAAACACACAATAGGAGATTTGTTGTTATATAGTACTAGTTTCCGAAGGTAAATTGAAAGCAGTACTCTGTATTGCCTTTGAAGTGAACACATCAGAGTCCTTGACAGTGGCTGGCAGATGTATCATAATATATACCCTGCCTGTCTCAATACACAGGTAGGAAAAACATACAGAAAACCAGCCAATAAAAACATATGAATGATAAAATCACAGCATATTTGAGGCTATGGCAAGCGCGGTGAGAGATTTTTCTTTTTTGAAAAGTATGATAACCTTGCCGTGAAATGTATTGAATGTGAGATTACATTTTTAAAAGACGCACACTGGGAAAGCTGGTAGATGGAGAGAGAGAGGATAAGGGGAAAGAGGGAGCGAGAGAGAGAGAGAGAGAGAGAGAGAGAGAGAGAGAGAGAGAGAGAGAGAGAGAGAGAGAGAGAGAGAGAGAGAGGGAGAGAGAGAGAGGATAAGGGGAAAGAGGGAGCGAGAGAGAGAGAGGAGAGAGAGAGAGGATAAGGGGAAAGAGGGAGCGAGAGAGAGAGAGAGAGAGGATAAGGGGAAAGAGGGAGCGAGAGAGAGAGAGAGAGAGGATAAGGGGAAAGAGGGAGCGAGAGAGAGAGAGAGGATAAGGGGAAAGAGGGAGCGAGAGAGAGAGAGAGAGGATAAGGGGAAAGAGGGAGCGAGAGAGAGAGAGAGAGAGGATAAGGGGAAAGAGGGAGCGAGAGAGAGAGAGGATAAGGGGAAAGAGGGAGCGAAGAGAGAGAGAGAGAGAGGATAAGGGGAAAGAGGGAGCGAGAGAGAGAGAGAGAGAGAGAGAGGATAAGGGGAAAGAGGGAGCGAGAGAGAGAGAGAGAGAGAGAGAGGATAAGGGGAAAGAGGGAGCGAGAGAGAGAGAGAGAGAGAGAGAGAGAGAGAGAGAGAGAGAGAGAGAGAGAGAGAGAGGAGAGAGAGGATAAGGGGAAAGAGGGAGAGAGAGGATAAGGGGAAAGAGGGAGCGAGCGAGAGAGAGAGAGGATAAGGGGAAGGAGGGAGCGAGAGAGAGAGAGGATAAGGGGAAAGAGGGAGCGAGAGAGAGAGAGAGAGAGAGAGAGGATAAGGGGAAAGAGGGAGCGAGAGAGAGAGAGAGAGAGAGAGGATAAGGGGAAAGAGGGAGCGAGAGAGAGAGAGAGAGAGAGAGAGGATAAGGGGAAAGAGGGAGCGAGAGAGAGAGAGAGAGGATAAGGGGAAAGAGGGAGCGATAGAGAGAGAGGATAAGGGGAAAGAGGGAGCGAGAGAGAGGATAAGAGGAAAGAGGGAGCGAGAGAGAGAATAAGGGGAAAGAGGGAGCGAGAGAGAGAGAGAGGATAAGGGGAAAGAGGGAGCGAGAGAGAGAGAGAGAGAGGATAAGGGGAAAGAGGGAGCGAGAGAGAGAGAGAGAGAGAGAGGATAAGGGGAAAGAGGGAGCGAGAGAGAGAATAAGGGGAAAGCTGGTAGACGGAGAGAGAGAGAGAGGATAAGTGGAAAGCCGGTAGACGGAGAGAGAGAGGATAAGGGGAAAGAGGGAGCGAGAGAGAGGATAAGGGGAAAGAGGGAGCGAGAGAGAGAATAAGGGGAAAGAGGGAGCGAGAGAGAGAGAGAGAGAGGATAAGGGGAAAGGGGGAGCGAGAGAGAGAGAGAGGATAAGGGGAAATAGGGAGCGAGAGAGAGAGAGAGAGAGAGAGGATAAGGGGAAAGAGGGAGCGAGAGAGAGAATAAGGGGAAAGCTGGTAGACGGAGAGAGAGAGAGAGAGAGGATAAGGATAAGTGAGAAAGAGGATAAGGGGAAAGAGGGAGGGAGCGGAGAGAGAGAGGATAAGGGGAAAGAGGGAGCAGAGAGAGAGAGAGAGGATAAGGATAAGGGAGAAGAGAGGAGGATAAGGGGAAAGAGGGAGAGAGAGAGGATAAGGGGAAAGCTGGTAGACGGAGAGAGAGAGAGAGAGAGGATAAGTGGAAAGCCGGTAGACGGAGAGAGAGAGGATAAGGGGAAAGAGGGAGGGAGCGAGAGAGAGAGAGAGGATAAGGGGAAAGAGGGAGCGAGACAGGAACAGCTTCTGAATTAGGCTCGAATAAAAAAGGAAATCCACATCACTATTTCAGTCAAAAGCTGGAAGATCTAGTGTGGATAAGATGAAACTCTGCATCTCTAAAGGAGACAGTCTCACCACGACGTGATTAAATAGAAACCAGCTTCCCTAGGAAAACTAAACAGCCGTTCCACGTAGGAAGATCTAGTGATTCACGGCTTACAGAAATATTTTCATACAGCTCCTAACTACCTCGCATGCAGCTTTGATCAATTCTATCTTTAATGTCACTGTTTGTTTTTGGATGTTTGAATAGTAATTGTTGGTTTATCATTGTGAAAGTCACTATACTATTAGAGGATTACTTGTATTATTGTGACCTTTATTCATCCTTAGATACTGTTTAAAACGGCATTTTTTGTTATTGAACGTATTGGGGGGCGGCTGTCTCTAATTGTGGCTGAATATATCTGAACTGTACAGGCGCTTCTCCAAAACCAAACGATAAACTTTTGTATTCACAAACCTTATTTTCAAATTTGGAAAAACTGATGGTACCTTCAATTCTTATCAAAGCTTCTCCTCCAGCGGTAATTACAAAACAACTAGCTGAACCAAAGCATGTTGAAAGCACAATGTATCAGGAATGTCTGCTTTTGACTATCCTGGGAAATGTGCAGTGTGGATGGTGTAAGGGTTTTCTTCTGGTGAAAGAGAGTCAGACCAAAATGCGGCTGTTGCGATCCATGTTTAATGAAACAAAGTAAACATGAATCAAATACAAAAACGTACCACGAAAACCGAAACAGCCTAATAATGGTGCAAAGTAACACAGAGACAGTAACAAGAACAATCACCCACAAAACCCAACACCAAACAGGCTACCTAAATATGGTTCCCAATCAGAGACAATGACGAACACCTGCCTCTGATTGAGAACCATATCAGGCCAAACATAGAACTAGACAAACTAGACATGTAACATAGAATGCCCACTCAGCTCACACCCTGACCAACCAAAACATAGAAACATACAAAGCAAACTATGGTCAGGGTGTGACAGATAGGCTGTAGTCTTTACATTTCTGTTGATGTTACATTATTACTGGTCCTGTTAAGGTCACAGTTTTCTTTGGCAATTGAAGTTCTCACACTTTTCATACCAGTAAAGCATGTTAAATTGAATAAACTGTATTTCACAGGACACAGTATGGCCATTTCTGTAGGAAATGTACAGCCTCTTAATCTCTCTCTGGGATAAATGTTACAACTCTCTGTGGAGTACTGTTCTTTACATTTCATTAATCAGACCTCATGCCTTGTCAGCTGATCACCCCCATTGCTAACATTCAGATTTGCAATTGGTGGAAGAAAGCGAAATCAGTCGCATCTCTCTCTAATAGGGAGAGACAGAGAAAGAGCAGGGAGGGTGAGAGGGAGCTCATTGTTTAAAACACATCGCTACCGCTGCTGCTAGCTGGGTGACCTTGTAAGCCTAAATATGGTAAAAAATTACCTTCTCTCTCTCTTCTCCCCCTCTCTCTCTTCTCTCACCCCCTCTCTCTCTCCTCTCACCCCCTCTCTTCTCTCTCTCCCTCTCTCTTCTCTCTCCCCCTCTCTCTCTTCTCTTTCTCCCCCTCTCGCTCTCTTCTCACTCTTCTCTCTTCCCTCCCCCTCCCTCTTCTCTTGCTCTCTTCTCTCTCCCCCTCTCTCTTTTCTCCCCCTTCTCTCGCTCTCTTCTCACTCTTCTCCCCCTCTCGCTCTCTTCTCACTCTTCTCCCCCTCTTGCTCTCTTCTCCCCCTCTCCCTCTCCCCCTCTCTTCTTCTTGCTCTCTTCTCTCTCCCCCCTCTCTCTTCTCCCCCTCTCGCTTCTCTTCTCCCCCTCTCTCCTCTCTCCCCCTCTCTCTCTTCTCCCCCTCTCTCTCTTCTCCCCCTCTCGCTCTCTTCTTCACTCCCCCTCTCGCTCTCTTCTCTCTCCCCCTCTCTCTCTTCTCTCGCTCTCTTCTCTCTCCTCCCTCCTCTCTCTCTTCTCCCCTCTCGCTCTCTTTCTTCTCCCCCTCTCGCTCTCTCTTCTCTCTCTTCTCCCCCTCTTGCTCTCTTCTCTCTTCTCTCCCCTCTCTTCTCTCTCCCCCTCTCTCTCTTCTCTCGCTCTCTTCTCTCTCCCCCCCCCTCTCTCTCTTCTCCCCCTCTCGCTCTCTTCTCTCTCTCCCCCTCTCGCTCTCTCTCTCCCCCTCTCTCTCTTCTCCCCCTCTCTCTCTTCTCCCCCTCTCGCTCTCTTCTCTCACTCCCCCTCTCTCGCTCTCTTCTCTCTCCCCTCTCTCTCTTCTCGCCCCTCTCGCTCTCTTATCTCTCTTCTCCCCCCTCTCTTCTCTCTCCCCCCTCTCTTCTCACTCTTCTCTCGCTCTCTCTCTTCTCTCTCCCCCTCTCTCTCTTCTCCCCCTCTCGCTCTCTTCTCTTCTCCCCCTCTCTCTCTTCTCCCCCTCTCGCTCTCTTATCTCTCTTCTCTCCCCTCCCCCTCTTCTCTCTCCCCCTCTCTCTTCTCTCGCTCTCTTCTCTCTCCCCCTCTCTCTCTTCTCCCCCTCTCGCTCTCTTCTCTCTCTCTTCTCGCTCCCCTCTCTTCTCTCTCTCTTCCCCCTCTCTCTCTTCTCTCACTCCCCCTCTCTTCTCTCTCCCCCTCTCTCTCTTCTCCCCCTCTCGCTCTCTTATCTCTCTTCTCCCCCCCCTCTCTTCTCTCTCCCCCATCTCTCTCTCTTTCTCTCTCTCTCTCTATATATATATAAATATATATATATAAATATATATATATATATATATATTTCATTCTATACCTCTATTACCTCTCTACCTCTCTTCTCTATACCACTCTACCTCTATTACCTCTCTTCTCTCTTCTCTCTATCTCTCTCCCTCTATTACCTCTCTACCTCTATTACCTCTCTACCTCTCTTCTCTCTACCTCTATTACCTCTCTTCTCTCTACCTCTCTAGCTCTATTACCTCTCTACATCTATTATCTCTCTACCTCTATTACCTCTCTACCTCTCTTCTCTCTTTGCTCTGCCTCTATTACCTCCCTACCTCTCTTCTCTCTATTACCTCTATTACCTCTCTTCTCTCTACCTCTATTACCGCTCTACCTCTCTTCTCTCTTCTCTCTACCTCTCTCCTCTCTACCTCTATTACCTCTCTACCTCTCTTCTCTCTACCTTTATTACTCCTCTACCTCTATTACCTCTCTACCTCTATTACCACTCTACCTCTCTTCTCTCTACCTCTATTACCTCTCTACCTCTATTACCTCTCTACCTCTCTTCTCTCTACCTCTATCACCTCTCTTCTCTCTTCTCTATTACCTCTCTACCTCTCGTCTCTATTCTCTCTACCTCTATTACCTCTCTACCTCTATTACCTCTCCACCTCTCTACCTCTATTACCTCTCTACCTCTCATCTCTATTCTCTCTACCTCTATTACCTCTCTACCTCTATTACCTCTCTACCTCTTTCTCTACCTCTATTACCTCTCTACCTCTCTACCTCTTTACCTCTCTACCTCTCATCTCTATTCTCTCTACCTCTCTACCTCTCATCTCTATTCTCTCTACCTCTCTACCTCTTTACCTCTCTACCTCTTTACCTCTCTACCTCTCATCTCTATTCTCTCTACCTCTCTACCTCTATTACCTCTCTACCTCTCATCTCTATTCTCTCTACCTCTCTTCTCTCTACCTCTCTACCTCTATTACCTGTCTACCTCTCGTCTCTATTCTCTCTACCTCTCTCTCTACCTGTTTTCTCTACCTCTCTTATTTCTACCTCTATTCCTCTGTCTTTCTCTCTACCTCTGTTTTCTCTATCGCCTCTCTACCTCTCTTCTTGTTCGTGGGAGATGCATTAGTGTGATATGCGGATGGTTGTCCCACTGTTGTGGAGTGAAGCAGAACACTTCTCTGTCTTTATGCTGTCCGGCTGATCAATGTGCGTCAGTTTGAATGACAACAACCTTCAGAGTACAGTATATGCAGAGACCTCTATTCTATTCCCCAGGGGAATAGCTTGGCGACACACTCATTTAAGCAGTTTTCCTTCACTCTATACTTTACATACTGTAAGATCAAACTTTTTGGACCAATCAATTTTATCTGCATGTGACTGACAGCTGTTTTCTGGCATTAAAGGGTGAAGTCTGACGTTTTATTGAAACAGAGTTGTAGGTTATGGTGCCCCATATTTTCTCCTGCTTGTGTACCTTTTTGTTTCTTGGAGTAGCTTGCTGATGAATATGATCGGGATTGGCACAGCCGTAACATTTGCTCATATGGACCCCAATATTTATTCTCAATGTGCCACACAGTAGAGCCACCTTCTTTTATAAACACATGGCATCAGAAGTGCACCATTTATCCTCTGATATCCTCTTCTATCCTCTCCTAAGCATCCAGAACAGGAAAATAAGATCCCTGGGATCTTTAGTTGATTGAATGTAGATGTTGGTTAGGATGACATATGGAAAAGGTTGAGTGTTGAGGAGGACCAGTGATGTGTGTGTTTACCCTGGTCTATATCAAATCAAATGTTATTTGTCACATGCACCGAATGCAATAGGTGTAGACCGTACTGTGAAATGCTTACTTACAAGCCCTTAACTCTGTAAGAAAATAGAAAGTTATAGAATGAGACTAAATACAGGGGGTACCAGTACCAAGTCAATGCGCGGGGTACAGGTTAGTCGAGGTCATTTGTACATGTGGGTAGGAGTGAAGTGACTATGCATAGATAATTAACAGCACTGCTGCAGTGTAAAAACAAAGGGGGGGGGGGGTCAATGCAAAATGTGGCCATTTTGATGAATTGTTCAGCAGTCTTATGGCCCCAGGGTGTATACAATATAGAGTAGAGGAGTGCAACACGTGGGCAGAATTAGGATTCTCCATTCAAACTAGACCCTGCCCACTGTCAGGCTTGATTGATAAAAGTATAGGAGGTTAAAGACTGAAGAAGGTTGTTTGACATTACGGGTAAATTGAAATCATGACGATACCTTTGAACAACAGGATTTTATTTTGAAACCTCGTGGGGATTTAATCCAACTTGCTGACCTTGCACAATGGAAGCAGATTAGGAAAAATGATTTGATTTTTGAAAACAATGCAAGGTCAAGGTGAAGACGTCTGCCATCTTGGTCTCTCCAGTCAATCTCCTCGTGACAGAGTTCTCCAGGCCTTACATGTTTTCCCTCCAACCAAATCAAAATCCATCTCCCTGGATGCACAATGTTCCTGTCTTTCTGTCTGGGATTATGGTCTTATCCTGCTGCCCTTCTGTACATGAGACTTACTGTATGCCTGCCTCTGTGTGTCTTTGTCTGTATGCCTGCCTCTGTGTGTCTTTGTCTGTACGCCTGCCTCTATGTGTCTTTGTCTGTACGCCTGCCTCTGTGTGTCTTTGTCTGTATGCCTGCCTCTGTGTGTCTTTGTCTGTACGCCTGCCTCTGTGTGTCTTTGTCTGTACGCCTGCCTCTGTGTGTCTTTGTCTGTACGCCTGCCTCTGTGTGTCTTTGTCTGTACGCCTGCCTCTGTGTGTCTTTGTCTGTACGCCTGCCTCTGTGTGTCTTTGTCTGTACGCCTGCCTCTGTGTGTCTTTGTCTGTACGCCTGCCTCTGTGTGTCTTTGTCTGTACGCCTGCCTCTGTGTGTCTTTGTCTGTACGCCTGCCTCTGTGTGTCTTTGTCTGTACGCCTGCCTCTGTGTGTCTTTGTCTGTATGCCTGCCTCTGTGTGTCTTTGTCTGTACGCCTGCCTCTGTGTGTCTTTGTCTGTACGCCTGCCTCTGTGTGTCTTTGTCTGTATGCCTGCCTCTGTGTGTCTTTGTCTGTATGCCTGCCTCTGTGTGTCTTTGTCTGTTTACCTGCCTCTGTGTGTCTTTGTCTGTATGCCTGCCTCTGTGTGTCTTTACTGTACGCCTGCCTCTGTGTGTCTTTGTCTGTATGCCTGCCTCTGTGTGTCTTTGTCTGTATGCCTGCCTCTGTGTGTCTTTGTCTGTACGCCTGCCTCTGTGTGTCTTTGTCTGTACGCCTGCCTCTGTGTGTCTTTGTCTGTATGCCTGTCTCTGTGTGTCTTTGTCTGTACGCCTGCCTCTGTGTGTCTTTTTCTGTTTACCTGCCTCTGTGTGTCTTTGTCTGTATGCCTGCCTCTGTGTGTCTTTGTCTGTATGCCTGCCTCTGTGTGCCTTTGTCTGTATCAAATCAAATCAAATTTGATTTGTCACATACACATGGTTAGCAGATGTTAATGCAAGTGTAGCGAAATGCTTGTGCTTCTAGTTCCGACAATGCAGTAATAACCAACAAGTAATCTAACTAACAATTCCAAAACTACTGTCTTATACACACAAGTGTAAGGGGATAAAGAATATGTACATAAAGATATATGAATGAGTGATGGTACAGAGCGGCATAGGCAAGATGCAGTAGATGGTATTGAGTACAGTATATACATATGAGATGAGTATGTAAACAAAGTGGCATAGTTAAAGTGGCTAGTGATACATGTATTACATAAAGATGCAGTCGATGATATAGAGTACAGTGTATACGTATACATATGAGATGAATAATGTAGGGTATGTAAACATTATATTAGGTAGCATTGTTTAAAGTGGCTAGTGATATATTTTACATAATTTCGCATCAATTCCCATTATTAAAGTGGCTGGAGTTGAGTCAGTGTGTTGGCAGCAGCCACTCAATGTTAGTGGTGGCTGTTTAACAGTCTGATGGCCGTGAGATAGAATCTGTTTTTCAGTCTCTCGGTCCCAGCTTTGATGCACCTGTACTGACCTCGCCTTCTGGATGATAGCGGGGTGAACAGGCAGTGGCTCGGGTGGTTGTTGTCCTTGATGATCTTTATGGCCTTCCTGTAACATCAGGTGGTGTAGGTGTCCTGGAGGGCAGGTAGTTTGCCCCCGGTGATGCGTTGTTCAGACCTCACTACCCTCTGGAGAGCCTTACGGTTGTGGGCTGAGCAGTTGCCGTACCAGGCTGTGATACAGCCCGCCAGGATGCTCTTGATTGTGCATCTGTAGAAGTTTGTGAGTGCTTTTGGTGACAAGCCGAATTTCTTCAGCCTCCTGCGGTTGAAGAGGCGTTGCTGCGCCTTCTTCACGATGCCGTGTGTGTGGGTGGACTAATTCAGTTTGTCTGTGATGTGTATGCCGAGGAACTTAAAACTTGCTACCCTCTCCACTACTGTTCCATCGATGTGGATAGGGGGGTGTTCCCTCTGCTGTTTCCTGAAGTCCACAATCATCTCCTTAGTTTTGTTGACGTTGAGTGTGAGGTTATTTTCCTGACACCACACTCCGAGGGCCCTCACCTCCTCCCTGTAGGCCGTCTCGTCGTTGTTGGTAATCAAGCCTACCACTGTTGTGTCGTCCGCAAACTTGATGATTGAGTTGGAGGCGTGCGTGGCCACGCAGTCGTGGGTGAACAGGGAGTACAGGAGAGTGCTCAGAACGCACCCATGTGGGGCCCCAGTGTTGAGGATCAGCGGGGTGGAGATGTTGTTGCCTACCCTCACCACCTGGGGGCGGCCCGTCAGGAAGTCCAGTACCCAGTTGCACAGGGCGGGGTCGAGACCCAGGGTCTCGAGCTTGATGACGAGCTTGGAGGGTACTATGGTGTTAAATGCTGAGCTGTAGTCGATGAACAGCATTCTCACATAGGTATTCCTCTTGTCCAGGTGGGTTAGGGCAGTGTGCAGTGTGGTTGAGATTGCATCGTCTGTGGACCTATTTGGGCGGTAAGCAAATTGGAGTGGGTCTAGGGTGACAGGTAGGGTGGAGGTGATATGGTCCTTGACTAGTCTCTCAAAGCACTTCATGATGATGGAAGTGAGTGCTACGGGGCGGTAGTCGTTTAGCTCAGTTACCTTAGCTTTCTTGGGAACAGGAACAATGGTGGCCCTCTTGAAGAATGTGGAAACAGCAGACTGGTATAGGGATTGATTGAATATGTCCGTAAACACACCAGCCAGCTGGTCTGTGCATGCCCTGAGGGCGCGGCTGGGGATGCCGTCTGGGCCTGCAGCCTTGCGAGGATTAAAACGTTTAAATGTTTTACTCACCTCGGCTGCAGTGAAGGAGAGGCCGCATGTTTTGGTTGCAGGCCGTGTCAGTGGCACTGTATTGTCCTCAAAGCGGGCAAAAAAGTTATTTAGTCTGCCTGGGAGCAAGACATCCTGGTCCGTGACGGGGCTGGTTTTCATTTTGTAATCCGTGATTGACTGTAGACCCTACCACATGCCTCTTGTGTCTGAGCCATTGAATTGAGATTCTACTTTGTCTCTATACTGACACTTAGCTTGTATGCCTGCCTCTCTGTGTCTTTGTCTATATGCCTGCCTCTGTGTGTCTTTGTCTGTACGCCTGCCTCTGTGTGTCTTTGTCTGTACGCCTGCCTCTGTGTGTCTTTGTCTGTATGCCTGCCTCTGTGTGTCTTTGTCTGTATGCCTGCCTCTGTGTGTCTTTGTCTGTACGCCTGCCTCTGTGTGTCTTTGTCTGTACGCCTGCCTCTGTGTGTCTTTGTCTGTACGCCTGCCTCTGTGTGTCTTTGTCTGTATGCCTGCCTCTGTGTGTCTTTGTCTGTACGCCTGCCTCTGTGTGTCTTTGTCTGTACGCCTGCCTCTGTGTGTCTTTGTCTGTATGCCTGCCTCTGTGTGTCTTTGTCTGTACGCCTGCCTCTGTGTGTCTTTGTCTGTACGCCTGCCTCTGTGTGTCTTTGTCTGTACGCCTGCCTCTGTGTGTCTTTGTCTGTACGCCTGCCTCTGTGTGTTTTTGTCTGTACGCCTGCCTCTGTGTGTCTTTGTCTGTACGCCTGCCTCTGTGTGCCTTTGTCTGTACGCCTGCTTGCCTACTGGCCTGTCTGCCCCATCTCTCTACTTGTCTGTCTATCCATCTGTCTACTCCGCTCCATCCACCCCAGCCAAGTCCTCCTCTGTCGGTCTGTATTTAGATTCCTGCAGTAAACAGAGTCTGATTTGAATCCACTCTGAAAACCAAAAGCAGAGCTCCTCTCTGTAAGCTGAAACGTGTTTTCTCCTCAAATCAAACCCAGCCAGGGTTCTAGCAGTGTGTGTCTGGCTTCTGTAGTCTGTTCTAAGGGCTGTGTCTTATGGTATTGGCAGGGAGAGGAGAGAAGGAGGGCAGACGAGGAGAGGAGAGGGACAGGGTCCTTTGGGTGTCTGGTGTACTGTGTGGGTGCAGATGGGAACAGACCTCGCAACCCACTGTCTATCCCCGGCAGGACCGGCTTCTATCTGAGGTCTGGTGGTCGGCTCTAATAACCAGTCACATGATATCACATTCCAATCTCTGTTAGAAGAAATACAATAATAGATTTCCCCAATGACTGGATATTTTCAGTCGGTGGCATTGAAAAGGATTGTTTTGTATTGAAAGGGCAGACAGAATGTTGTTATTCAATACTGTACATGAAAAGGGTCTTTTTGTATTGAAGGGGCAGACAAAACTTTGTCATTCAATACTGTACATGGGCTCTTCCTGTACAACAGAAGGATGATGTCACTGGATAAACAAAATGTGTATTTTTCTTTTGCTCTCTTGCTTTCTTTCTCCCGTTCTCTCGCTCTCTCGTGCACTTCAATGATATGGCCTGTATACTGTAGATTGTGTTGAGAGCAGGACTTGAGAGGTCCAGGGTATCGTGTGATATAGTGTGTGTTTAGTCCCCTCCGTCACTGTAAGGGTACCACTGACAGTCCTTTACTCTAATGCAATGAAATAAACCACTAGTCCTATTCCCCTGTTCCCCTATATCCCTCTCTCTTGTAGCGTGGATCTTTGTCTCTGTGTCATCCTCGTAGCATCGCCCTGTGTGTGTGTGTGAAATTGGTTTGCTGATCCGTTGGTGCTGAGTGGCAGAGATGTAATATGGGATGGCATGGTGGTGATGGTGAGCGGCGGCGGTGGGAAGGCTGTGATTGCAGAGAGACAGTCGGATGTAGGATGCTCTCTCACTGGGGGATCACAGGCTACAACACTGGGGGATTACAGGCTACAACACTGGGGGATTACAGGCTACAACACTGGGGGATTACAGACTACAACACTGGGGGATTACAGGCTACAACACTGGGGGATTACAGGCTACAACACTGGGGGATTACAGGCTACAACACTGGGGGATTACAGGCTACAACACTGGGGGATTACAGGCTACAACACTGGGGATTACAGGCTACAACACTGGGGGATTACAGGCTACGACACTGGGGGATTACAAGCTACAACACTGGGGGATTACAGGCTGCAACACTGGGGGATTACAGGTTACAACACTGGGGATTACAGGCTACAACACTGGGGGATTACAGGCTACAACAATGGGGGATTACAGGCTACAACACTGGGGGATTACAGGCTACAACACTGGGGGATTACAGACTACAACACTGGGGGATTACAGACTACAACACTGGGGGATTACAGGCTACAACACTGGGGGATTACAGGCTACAGCACTGGGGATTACAGGCTACAACACTGGGGGATTACAGACTACAACACTGGGGGATTACAGGCTACAACACTGGGGGATTACAGGCTACAACACTGGGGGATTACAGGCTACAACACTGGGGGATTACAGGCTACAACACTGGGGATTACAGGCTACAACACTGGGGGATTACAGGCTACAACACTGGGGGATTACAGGCTATGACACTGGGTGATTACAAGCTACAACACTGGGGGATTACAGGCTACAACACTGGGGGATTACAAACTACAACACTGGGGGATTACAGGCTACAACACTGGGAGATTACAGGCTACAACACTGGTGGATTACAGGCTACAACACTGGGAGATTACAGGCTACAACACTGGTGGATTACAGGCTACAACACTGGGGGATTACAGGCTACAACACTGGGGGATTACAGGCTACAACACCTGGGGATTACAGGCTACAACACTGGGGGATTACAGGCTACAACACTGGGGGATTACAAACTACAACTCTGTGGGATTACAGGCTACAACACTGGGGGATTACTGGCTACAACACTGGGGGATCACAAGCTACAACACTGGGGGATTACAGGCTACAACACTGGGGGATTACAAACTACAACTCTGGGGGATTACAGGCTACAACACTGGGGGATTACAGGCTACAACACTGGTGGATTACAGGCTACAAGACTGGGGATTACAGGCTACAACACTGGGGGATTACAGGCTACAACACTGGGGGATTAGAGGCTACAACACTGAGGGATTTAGAGTCTACAACACTGGGGGATTAGAGTCTACAACACTGGGGGATTAGAGGCTACAACACTGGGGGATTACAGGCTACAACACTGGGGATTACAGGCTACAACACTGGGGGATTACAGGCTACAAAACTGGGGATTACAGGCTACAGCAATGGGGGATTACATGCTACAACACTGGGGGATTACAGGCTACAACACTGGGGGATTACAGGCTACAACACTGGGGGATCACAGGCTACAACACTGGGAGACAGACTGGGAACACATTGGGCTCATTTAAAATGAGGATCGACAAAGTGAGACAAATCTCAAATGTTGAAAAAGGATGGTATCCTGGTATTCGCTATATATAGTGCACTACTTTTGACCAGAGGACACACATCCTATCCCCTATATAGTGCACTACTTTTGACCAGAGGACACACATCCTATACCCTATATAATGCACTACTTTTGACCAGAGGACACACACATCCTATTCCCTATATAGTGCACTACTTTTTTATTAAAGCCCATGTAAGGGCTGCTACATAGGACCAGTGGCGACCCATCATTCAGGACAGGTGGTGCAGTTTTGAGCCCCACATATTTAGCACCAAAATATATATATATATATATATATATATATATATATATATATATATATATATAGATATAGATATAGATATAGATATAGATATATATAATATATAAATATATATAACACACACACATATAAAAAATAAATTATATATATATAGAGAGAGTGTGTGTGTGTGTGTGTGTGTGTGTGTGTGTGTGTGTGTGTGTGTGTGTGTGTGTGTGTGTGTGTGTGTGTGTGTGTGTGTGTGTGTGTGTGTGTGTGTGTGTGTGTGTGTGTGTGTGTGTGTGTGTGTGTGTGTGTGTGTGTGTGTGTGAGTGAGTGAGTGAGTGAGTATATGAATATACATATATGTGTGTTTGTATTATTTTACAATTAATTAGTGTTATCAGTTTGCAAACAATGTGGAGGGGCAATTTTATTTATTAAAAAAAGGGGTGCTTGAGTTAATAAAGCCACACAAACATGGTCTCTTTCTTGAGTAAGGCAGCTCCAAAATGCAGGTGTTTGTCTAGCTCAATGCTTTCTGTGGTGGAGGGGCATCCAACGAAAGCACAGAGCATAGTCATTGGTGATCTTCTCTAGTTGCGCCGTGATTGGCTCAGTGTTCTGTCACTCATGGGGACACTAGTCACCGCAGAATCTACAGGGAGAGCAAGGCAGTTCAAGCCCCCTTGGGGCTTTGATTGGACTGATCATGTCAACATTATACTTTCAAAATATTAGCTAGCATACTATCTAATTAGACAAGCAGTCATCATCATGAACAGTGGTGTAAAGTACATAAGTAAAAGTACTACTTAAGTAGTTTTTTGCTTAGTACTTTACTTTATATTTTGACAACTTTATATTTTGACAACTTTTAATTTTCATCCACTACATTTTCCTAAAGAAAATAATGTACTTTTTACACCATACATTTTCCCTGACACCCAAAAGTACTCATAACATTTTGAATGCTTAGCAGAACAGGAAACTGGTCCAATTCACACACATCAAGAGAACATCCCTACCGCCTCTTGTCTGGCAGTCTCACTAAACACAAATGCTTAATTTGTAAATTATGTCTCAGTGTTGGAGTGTGCCCCTGACTATATAAGGAATGTGAAATTATGTATACTTTTACTTTTGATACATAAGTATATTTAAAACCAAATATTTTTAGACTTTTACTCAAGTAGTATTTTACTGGGTGACTTTTACTTGAGTAATTTTCTATTAATTTATCTTTACTTTTACTCAAGTATGACAATTGGGTACTTTTTCCACCACTGATCATGAATCATGTCGATAATCTACTGGCAAATGTGATATTTCAGGGTTGTTTTTTAAATCAATTTTACAATTTATGCTCCCTAAAGACTGTCGGAAAGCTCCAAACACAAGATCGTAATTTCTATGACTCACACAGCACTTCACTTTTTATTTTACAACTGTGAGCATTTTTCTACAGTATTCACAACATATGAACACATTTACAATCTTCACAGAGTATCATTTCATCAATTACATGTGGAAATACATATTTGAGTGAACATTAGCAAGCCAGCAGCAGATGAAACAGAAAGTGAATTTTCCCCTCCCTCTCTCCACGGTTTTAGCTTGCCATCTAGCTGGTTGGTTTAGGATATATACTAGCCCATACCAGTGACAAACTTAGCTACATGGCAGCTCACTTATTTTGCTAGCTAGAAAGAATTAGATGCTAGAATGAATTTAGAAATGGAGGAAGAGGATAGTGAGCTATAGCACGCTAACGTTAGCAGCTGCCTCTTCAACAAGAAGCAACTGTGACA
Source organism: Oncorhynchus gorbuscha (assembly GCF_021184085.1). Lineage (NCBI taxonomy): Eukaryota > Metazoa > Chordata > Actinopteri > Salmoniformes > Salmonidae > Oncorhynchus > Oncorhynchus gorbuscha. The sequence goes on along the minus strand of NC_060186.1, from coordinate 63,293,241 downwards.
ACATTGATCTTAAAATCTAAATAAAATTAACTTCCCCGCATTTGAGAAAAATCCACAATCCACCTCTCCAAAGAAAGCATGGCTCTGGGGCTTCTCTAATCCGTGGCCTTAGCTTCACTTTTCCATTTAGCCCGCACTTGGCAGGTTGTATAGAAAACACCCCCGGAGCCACAGAATGGCCGGCTTATTGCAACGGGCAGCCCTCACAAACACCTTGAAAACTTGCTCTATACAGTAACAGTGAACTCCGTTGTGGCCAAAACTACTTTTTCCAATAGACTTGTACAACCTATAGTATGACAGCATCAGCAGTTAGCTACCAACAGCTGGCAGACATGTTTACATTGGGTTAGTTTTATCAGTGTTATTTAGATGGAAGACGTAGCATAGAGGAAGCAAGCTAGCTCTTTCACTTACTATACCCAGTTCTCCATGCTCACTGAAGCCAATGATGATGTTCGGTCTCTGCTGGTCTTGCTGGCTGTTTCAGACTTTTTTCACATATAGTCATCTTTAAAATAGCCGATTTCAGTCCTCTTCAAGTGAACTCTGTGGAGGGAAAAAAAGAAGTGCTTTGTATTCTTACTGCCCTTGCCTTTGAATGAGGATTCAACTCTTTTGCCAGTTCACTTCACCCATGTGTGATCTGAGACCTCTTTGCATTCACATTGCTATTTTTTACCAAGTGTAGGACAAGCCATTTCATTGGATCGTGTTATCGGACAGCTAGATATACCAACTTAAATTTTGGAAGCTAATAGATTACATTTCATTAAAATATAAGAACATAATTGAAATCAGAAGATACTATTAACATGTAAATATGATTGGTAACAGAATAAATAACAGAAGAATAACTACTGTCATGCAGGTGAAAGAGGACCCAAAAGCGACTTAACAGAAACAGAGTTTATTCAAGTCCAAACAGAAAACGACAAATCCTGAATCCTTAACAGGAAATGTCCAAACAGGGAATAACAGAAATCCTCTAGTCTGTAGAGGGGAATAACAGGAGAAGCGGCCACAGACTGCAGGTCGCTTCGGGTAGGCGCAGGCCGTAGCTGACAGAGACACCTGCTCACACGCAGCATCTGATGAAGGCAAAAACACGACAGGACAGGGCGATACACAATCACAGCACGGTGAATTCTAAACAAGGAACCGACAGGACAGGAACGGAACACAAAGGAAGAAATAGGGACTCTAATCAGGGGAAAGGATCGGGAACAGGTGTGGGAAGACTAAATGATGATTAGGGGAATAGGAACAGCTGGGAGCAGGAACGGAACGATAGAGAGAAGAGAGAGCGAGAGAGTGAGAGAGGGAGGGGGAGAGAGAGGGATAGAAAGAGGGAAAGAACCTAATAAGACCAGCAGAGGGAAACGAATAGAATGGGGAGCACAGGGACAAGACATGATAATAAATGACAAACATGACAGTACCCCCCACTCACCGAGCGCCTCCTGGCGCACTCGAGGAGGAATCCTGGCGGCAACGGAGGAAATCATCGATGAGTGAACGGTCCAGCACGTCCCGAGACGGAACCCAACTCCTCTCCTCAGGACCGTAACCCTCCCAATCCACTAAGTATTGGTGACCCCGTCCCCGAGAACGCATGTCCATGATCTTATGTACCTTGTAAATAGGTGCGCTCTCGACAAGGACGGGAGGGGGAGGGAAGACGAACGGGGGTGCGAAGAAAGGGCTTAACACAGGAGACATGGAAGACAGGATGGACGCGACGAAGATGTCGCGGAAGAAGCAGTCGCACAGCGACAGGATTGACGACCTGGGAGACACGGAACGGACCAATGAACCGCGGAGTCAACTTACGAGAAGCTGTCGTAAGAGGAAGGTTGCGAGTGGAAAGCCACACTCTCTGGCCGCAACAATACCTTGGACTCTTAATCCTGCGTTTATTGGCGGCTCTCACAGTCTGTGCCCTGTAAAGGCAAAGTGCAGACCTCACCCTCCTCCAGGTGCGCTCACAACGTTGGACAAACGCTTGAGCGGAGGGAACGCTGGACTCGGCAAGCTGGGATGAGAACAGAGGAGGCTGGTAACCCAGACTACTCTGAAACGGAGATAACCCGGTAGCAGACGAAGGAAGCGAATTGTGAGCGTATTCTGCCCAGGGGAGCTGTTCTGCCCAAGACGCAGGGTTTCTGAAAGAAAGGCTGCGTAGTATGCGACCAATCGTCTGATTGGCCCTCTCTGCTTGACCGTTAGACTGGGGATGAAACCCGGAAGAGAGACTGACGGACGCACCAATCAAACGACAGAACTCCCTCCAAAACTGTGACGTGAATTGAGGGCCTCTGTCTGAAACGGCGTCTAACGGGAGGCCATGAATTCTGAATACATTCTCAATAATGATTTGTGCCGTCTCCTTAGCGGAAGGAAGTTTAGCGAGGGGAATGAAATGTGCCGCCTTAGAGAACCTATCGACAACCGTAAGAATCACAGTCTTCCCCGCAGACAAAGGCAGACCGGTAATGAAGTCTAAGGCGATGTGAGACCATGGTCGAGAAGGAATGGGGAGCGGTCTGAGACGACCGGCAGGAGGAGAGTTACCCGACTTAGTCTGCGCGCAGTCCGAACAAGCAGCCACGAAACGGCGCGTGTCACGCTCCTGAGTCGGCCACCAAAAGCGCTGGCGAATAGACGCAAGAGTGCCTCGAACACCGGGATGACCAGCTAACTTGGCAGAGTGAGCCCACTGAAGAACAGCCAGACGAGTGGAAACAGGAACGAAAAGGAGGTTACTAGGACAAGCGCGGCGACGCAGTGTGCGTGAGTGCTTGCTTAACCTGTCTTTCAATTCCCCAGACTGTTAACCCGACAACACGCCCATAAGGAAGAATCCCCTCGGGATCAGTAGAAGCCACAGAAGAACTAAACAGACGGGATAAGGCATCAGGCTTGGTGTTCTTGCTACCCGGACGGTAAGAAATCACAAACTCGAAACGAGCGAAAAACAACGCCCAACGAGCTTGACGGGCATTAAGTCGTTTGGCAGAACGGATGTACTCAAGGTTCTTATGGTCTGTCCAAACGACAAAAGGAACGGTCGCCCCCTCCAACCACTGTCGCCATTCGCCTAGGGCTAAGCGGATGGCGAGCAGTTCACGGTTACCCACATCATAGTTGCGCTCAGATGGCGACAGGCGATGAGAAAAATAAGCGCAAGGATGAACCTTATCGTCAGACTGGAAGCGCTGGGATAGAATGGCTCCCACGCCTACCTCTGAAGCGTCAACCTCGACAATGAATTGTCTAGTGACGTCAGGAGTAACGAGGATAGGAGCGGACGTAAAACGTTCTTTTAGAAGATCAAAAGCTCCCTGGGCGGAACCGGACCACTTAAAACACGTCTTGACAGAAGTAAGAGCTGTGAGAGGGGCAGCAACTTGACCGAAATTACGAATGAAACGCCGATAGAAATTAGCGAAACCTAAAAAGCGCTGCAACTCGACACGTGACCTTGGAACGGGCCAATCACTGACAGCTTGGACCTTAGCGGAATCCATCTGAATGCCTTCAGCGGAAATAACGGAACCGAGAAAAGTAACGGAGGAGACATGAAAAGAGCACTTCTCAGCCTTTACGTAGAGACAATTCTCTAAAAGGCGCTGTAGAACACGTCGAACGTGCTGAACATGAATCTCGAGTGACGGAGAAAAAAATCAGGATATCGTCAAGATAGACAAAAACAAAGATGTTCAGCATGTCTCTCAGAACATCATTAACTAATGCCTGAAAAACAGCTGGCGCATTGGCGAGACCGAACGGCAGAACCCGGTACTCAAAATGCCCTAACGGAGTGTTAAACGCCGTTTTCCACTCGTCCCCCTCTCTGATGCGCACGAGATGGTAAGCGTTACGAAGGTCCAACTTAGTAAAGCACCTGGCTCCCTGCAGAATCTCGAAGGCTGATGACATAAGGGGAAGCGGATAACGATTCTTAACCGTTATGTCATTCAGCCCTCGATAATCCACGCAGGGACGCAGAGTACCGTCCTTCTTCTTAACAAAAAGAACCCCGCCCCGGCCGGAGAGGAAGAAGGCACTATGGTACCGGCGTCAAGAGACACAGACAAATAATCCTCGAGAGCCTTACGTTCGGGAGCCGACAGAGAGTATAGTCTACCTCGAGGAGGAGTGGTCCCCGGAAGGAGATCAATACTACAATCATACGACCGGTGAGGAGGAAGGGAGTTGGCTCGGGACCGACTGAAGACCGTGCGCAGATCATGATATTCCTCCGGCACTCCTGTCAAATCGCCAGGTTCCTCCTGAGAAGTAGGGACAGAAGAAACGGGAGGGATGGCAGACATTAAACACTTCACATGACAAGAAACGTTCCAGGATAGGATAGAATTACTAGACCAATTAATAGAAGGATTATGACATACTAGCCAGGGATGACCCAAAACAACAGGTGTAAACGGTGAACGGAAAATCAAAAAAGAAATAGTCTCACTGTGGTTACCAGATACTGTGAGGGTTAAAGGTAGTGTCTCAAATCTGATACTGGGAAGATGACTACCATCTAAGGCGAACATGGGCGTAGGCTTCTCTAACTCTCTGAAAGGAATGTCATGTTTCCGAACCCATGCTTCGTCCATGAAACAACCCTCAGCCCCAGAGTCTATCAAGGCACTACATGTAGCACCCGAACCGGTCCAGCGTAGATGGACCGACAAAGTAGTACAGGATTTTGATGGAGAGACTTGAGTAGTTGCGCTCACCTGTAGCCCTCCGCTTACAGATGAGCTCTGGCTTTTACTGGACATGAATTAACAAAATGTCCAGCAACTCCGCAATAGAGGCACAGGCGGTTGGTGATCCTCCGTTCCCTCTCCTTAGTCGAGATGCGAATCCCTCCCAGCTGCATGGGCTCAGTCTCAAAGCCAGAGGAGGGAGATGGTTGCGATGCGGAGCAGGGAAACACCGTTGATGCGAGCTCTCTTCCACGAGCCCGGTGACGAAGATCTACCCGTCGTTCTATGCGGATGGCGAGAGCAATCAAAGAGTCCACATCTGAAGGAACCTCCCGGGAGAGAATCTCATCCTTAACCACTGCGTGGAGTCCCTCCAGAAAACGAGCGAGCAGCGCCGGCTCGTTCCACTCACTAGAGGCAGCAAGAGTGCGAAACTCAATAGAATAATCCGTTATGGACCGTTCACCTTGGCATAAGGAAGCCAGGGCCCTAGAAGCCTCCCTACCAAAAACTGAACGGTCAAAAACCCGAATCATCTCCTCTTTAAAGTTCTGGAACTTGTTAGAGCAATCAGCCCTTGCCTCCCAGATAGCTGTGCCCCATTCTCGAGCCCGGCCAGTAAGGAGTGAAATGACGTAAGCAACCCGAGCTCTCTCTCTAGAGTATGTGTTAGGTTGGAGAGAGAACACAATCTCACACTGCGTGAGAAAGGAGCGGCACTCAGTGGGCTGCCCGGAGTAGCAAGGTGGGTTATTAACCCTAGGTTCTGGAGGCTCGGCAGGCCAGGAAGTAACAGGTGGCACGAGACGTAGACTCTGGAACTGTCCAGAGAGGTCGGAAACCTGAGCGGCCAGTTTCTCCACGGCATGGCGAGCAACAGACAATTCCTGCTCGTGTCTGCCGAGCATGGCTCCTTGGATCTCGACGGCAGTGTAACGAGCGTCTGAAGTCGCTGGGTCCATTCCTTGGTCGGTTCCTTCTGTCATGCAGGTGAAAGAGGACCCAAAAGCGACTTAACAGAAACAGAGTTTATTCAAGTCCAAACAGAAAACGACAAATCCTGAATCCTTAACAGGAAATGTCCAAACAGGGAATAACAGAAATCCTCTAGTCTGTAGAGGGGAATAACAGGAGAAGCGGCCACAGACTGCAGGTCGCTTCGGGTAGGCGCAGGCCGTAGCTGACAGAGACACCTGCTCACACGCAGCATCTGATGAAGGCAAAAACACGACAGGACAGGGCGATACACAATCACAGCACGGTGAATTCTAAACAAGGAACCGACAGGACAGGAACGGAACACAAAGGAAGAAATAGGGACTCTAATCAGGGGAAAGGATCGGGAACAGGTGTGGGAAGACTAAATGATGATTAGGGGAATAGGAACAGCTGGGAGCAGGAACGGAACGATAGAGAGAAGAGAGAGCGAGAGAGTGAGAGAGGGAGGGGGAGAGAGAGGGATAGAAAGAGGGAAAGAACCTAATAAGACCAGCAGAGGGAAACGAATAGAATGGGGAGCACAGGGACAAGACATGATAATAAATGACAAACATGACAACTACAGATTAAATAATGCTGTAATTGAAAATTGTACCACCAATGTAGGCTACTGCCCCTTCAAGAGCTAGAAATTATTTTTGTACCCTATGTTGTGATTCTCACCAAATATGTTGTTGTCCTCTCTCATTATTCAAACCCCACAGTCAAATAAACAGTTTGATGCTCTCTTATATAGATCACATATTGCAAACAAATAATCTAAACACATCTTTTGGAATATCTGTGGATCCTTGACAATTGCTAATCAATATGCAAAAACAGCAAAAAAAAATCTAAAACCTGTAAATCATCATTTTCTCTCTTTTGTGTCACCAGTGCGAGGGGTTATGAAAGGGGAATAATGACAAGCAAACTTGGGAGGCTTTGTTAACATTTCCCTAAAAAAGGTAACCAGGCCGCGCAATTCAAGCGAACTGAACTCAGACCACCTCTCGAAATCGACTCAGTTCAGTTCACTTCGGGGACTCTTTTAAGGGGTCTAAGTTACTTTGGAGTGTTCACAAAAAAAGGCTGAAAGGGACCAAGTGTGAAAACACCCTTAGAAGCCACATTGATGGTACTGACAGCATCCATTTTAAGAAGCAACTTCTTGCTGAAGCTCTCCTTCCAGTGTTGATAGCCGTGGAAGTTCTCATGGATAAAATGTGCCCCGCAGATTGACGCATACATGCTCAATTCGCCTGGTTTCCACAGCCACAAAGTCAAAATTGTCTATTTCGTAAAATAAAAATTATTTTTGGTTTTAATTTAAGGTTGGGGTTAGGCACAAGGTTAGCAGTATTGTTAAGGGACCAATTCACCTGCCTCATTCTCACAAATGTATCTAACTTTTGACATAGTTTTTCATTCAGCGTGTGACGCAGACCACGGGGAGTTGAATGGAGCTGATTTGGAGAGAACCTTAAACCCAACATTTTTATAACAATTGACATAAGTGTTTTGTAATTTGGGGATGATTTCTTGGGGGGGCTCTAATATATTATTTATTTTTATAATGATAATTATTTTTATATGTATTTCTGTCATTGAGAAATAAGTGCCACACTCCCTTTAATCAGGGAAAGTTGGGTAAGCTAGACGAGGGTAGGAGCAGTGGCAACCTGTCATTCAGGGCAGATGGGGTCTATAGCAGAGACCCACCTGTTTTGAACCCCACATTTTTTGAAAAAATATATATTTTTGTGCATGTTATTTTGGCATTAATACGTGTCACATGCAAACTATGTAAAAACATTTTTTAAATATCATTTACTTAATAAAGCCGCATACAAACATGGTCTCTTTGTTGTTTTCTTGAGTAAGGCTGCTCCAAAATGCTGGTGTTTCAGGCTAGCTCAGTGCTTTCTGTGGCGGTGGGGCAAGCAAGCAGAAAATACGAGCGCTGTGCCTGTTTGGTTCAGTGTTCTGTCACTCATGGGGACACTACATCACAGGCCAAGTCTAAGTCCTTAGTAAGAGTAGACATCGAAAATGTCAGCCCTTTAGGTCCTGACATAGAGTTATATTATAAGTGCACTGCCATAGATAAAATAATGTCAAATCACTTTATATGTACAGTTGCTTTGATTGGGCTGGTCATGTCAACATTTTCCTTTCCAGATGTTTGCTAGCAGTTATCATCATGAATCAAGTCTACAATCTACTGGCAAATACTTTTTAATCCTTGTCATATGAAGAGAAATAATAAAGATAATTTATAGATAAAATGTATTGGTGCCCATCAGTCATTGGACATACCCATTACACACCAATTTGAAATTGCTAATTCAACAATGAGTGGTTTGGAAGTAATTAGGGGCTAGCTGCAAGCATTGCAAAGCAATCACTATCCTGCTAATCAGTGGAGTGGCTGTGTGTGTTTTTTTCCGAGTTCCCACTATAAATCCAGAGAATGCCATACTTTGATGACAAAATTTGATGTCAAAATTTACCACAAAGGCCCGCCGCATCCCATTTCTGTTTAAGTGAACAAGGTGAGTCCAAAAATGTCTTGTATGCTGCTGCATAAATCATGTAATATGCCAGGGAGAGATGTATATGTATACTGTAGCTAAGAAAGTAATACTAAGTGTATGTTGTGTAGTAAGCTGTTAGTAGCCCATGTGCCTCACCCTAATCATTTGGTCTATTTTTACCAACGCGGTAGTGTAAACACATCGTTTGTGGCAGGTGTTTGCCTGTTTACAGACTTTTTTTGTACAGCTTTGACAGTGCTACTGATAGTAGTGGTGGCGCTTGACTTGCACTTGCAAATTCAGAACACACAACATTCTATAACAGAACTGTGTTATCTGACGTGTCAAATTAAAAGCGTATTTAACAAGTCAAATAGTGTTATTTGTGCCTCACCCTAATAATTTGGTCTATTTTCACCTCTTTAGTTCTCCTACTGTTCTAACTTGATGGTGCACATGTAGCCTATAACCTGTTTTAGAATCATAAAACACGGGACGAGATGTTAAAAACTGTCCATTGTGCCAATAGATGGAATGCACTCGCATGAGATTTGCCGTGATGTTGACAGAGTGGCATGGGAGGTTTATTTCTTAGACTGGGGTAAGATGTCAATTTTTGGGACACTTCCTCAGTAGTGTGCCTTCGAATCAGTGGGTGTTCCGGCCTTTAATCACTAAACACCCTCATCAAAGGTGGCCAGCTAAAGGGTGATCAAGCCTTAGCTTGTGTCCCATGCCCAATTAAGATGTCCCACAGGACTGTGCAAGGCAGGGGCGTCCTCTTCCCTGAGCCAGCCATACAGCTGACCGCATACCTCATATGCCCTCCTCAAGTTGGAGGGATCTGAATTGAGTTCTCAGGTGGGGGTGAGGGGTCATGAAGTTATAGCCCAGCAAGGGTCCTTCCGTTTGATCCAGATCCACTGGCTACCTCTTTCAGCTGCTTGAGAAACTGCTCTGACGGTCTGCCGCAGAGCCTGTCCATGGATTCCAAGTTCTTTCAGCAACCTGATGATGGAAGAAGCCACGAATCCTCTGCATCCCACTTCAACTGGCCAGACTTTTGCATTCCAGCCACGCTGAGTTGCGTCTGCTGCCAACTCTGTGTAACGCAGTTTCTTACGCTCGTAGGCCTCTTCAACAGAGTTTTCCCACGGGACTGTGAGCTCTATGATGTACACAGCCTTTCGTGAAGGGGACCAGAGTACCATGTCTGGCCTAAGGTTGGTAGAAGCAATCTCAGGTGGAAAAATGAGTTGCTGGCCAATATCGACAAGCATCTTCCAGTCCCGGGCCATGGCTAGGTGTCCAGTTTCTGGCTTTGTAGGAGGATACTTGGGCCTTTTCTGTCCCTCCCGGATGAATGTTGTTGTTTTGACGGGATTGCTTGTTTTTGGAGGTAATGAATTGGTTGCACTCCTCTTGGTCTCAAGTGCTGCAGCCAGGCTCTTGAGGACCTGATTGTGCCTCCAGGTGTAGCGGCCTTGTGAGAGGCTGGTCTTGCAACCTGTCATTATATGCCTGAGAGTCGCTGGAGCTGGGCAGAGGGGGCAGGTCGAGTCCTCGCCATACCATTGATGTAGATTTTTTGGTGATGGAAGCACATCATAAACAGCTCTTATGATGAAGCTGATGTTGCTTGCCTCCATTTGCCAAAGCTCACTCCAGTTGATCTTTCTCCTCTCCAGGCCTTCCCACCGCGTCCATTGCCCTTGTTTAGCAAGAGAGACAGCCTTTGCACTTCTTGCAGTCTCCTCCTGTCTGCGCACCTCCTCGACCACCAGCTTCCTGCGTTCAGATGTTGTTGCCTTATGGAACGTTGGTTTGCTTGCTGCCAGGCCAAAGCCTCCTCTTCCATGCTGGATATTCCCCACAATGTCTTGGTGTCTCAGGGCTGATGTTGCTTGCTGCACAGCCTTGGATGATGTCCATTTCCGTCCAGTTTGTAGGGGAGGTGCAGCCTTGCTAATGGTCTGGTCTTTGGAGTCCTTCAATGTCATCTGAAGTCTTACTTTAGAGCACTTGTACTCCTCCGTTAGACTTGTAAGAGGTAGTTCAAGGACCCCTTTGCCATAGAGGCCGATGTTACTCAGGCATTGTGGGACACCCAGCCATTTCTTCACGTATGAGGTAATGGTTCGCTCCATCTTCTCCACTGTTGTTATTGGGACTTCATAGACGGTGAGTGGCCACATTACCCGGGGGAGAAGTCCAAACTGTAGGCACCAGAGCTTGAGCCTCCCAGGCAGTAGGGTCTTGTTGATGTTCTCAAGACCGTCGGCGATGTCCTGCCTTACTTGCTGCACTTGATCTTTATCCCGGAGGCTTTCGTTGTACCATCTACCCAGGCTCTTGATGGGTTGCTCAGACACCGTTGGTATCGGGTCATCTCCAATGCAGAACCTCACATCTTTAAGCTGTCCCTTGACTATGGAGATGCTTCGAGATTTGCTTGGCTTGATTTTCATCCGTGCCCACTTGATGTTATCCTGCAGTTTTGCAAGTAGCCGCCTGGTGCATGCTGCAGTGGTGGTCAGTGTAGTCATGTCATCCATGTATGCTCGGATAGGTGGGAGACGGAGCCCTTCCTTAGTTCTCTCACCGCCGACCACCCATCTCGATGCCCTGATGATGACTTCCATGGCCATAGTGAAGGCCAGAGGAGAAATTGTACAGCCTGCCATTATGCCTACTTCCGAGAAATGTCATCATAGAATAATGTAAGAGATTTCATTGTCTTCTTATATGCCCCATTTATTTATCATATGGTTCCTACTTGGAGAACAGAGAGAACACTGTAAGAGTGGCCCATGTTCTGAATTCTGTCACTGTACATTTAAAAGTGCTGAATAAATAGTTATATTGACAACGTCCATCTTCACTCGCTCATTAATGTCGTAATTGAAATTACGGATTGCTTCTTATCCGCTTGTCGTCGCCTTATGCCATAGTTTGTACATCTCCATAGTCATTAGAAACAACATTTGTTTAAGCAAGTCAGCCATATCAGCTATGTTTTTTTAAAGTCAGTAAATGAGGCTGAATGAACTGTTTCGCTGCCAGACAAGGCTCCGCTGATAGCCAGGTGTAGCAGTGGTAAGGTGTTGTGACTCCTGTTGGGACAGCTTTATGTAGGCCCTAACCGTTTGTGGGCACCATTTATCACCGTTTTATAGTGCAATTAATGTATTGTTTAGTGTTGTGTAGTGACTTTGGTGGCAAGCATTCCATATTATTTTTTTTTTTTGCCCAACCGAGATTTACATGCTAAAATCAAGTTTTTTTGGTCACGTAAAAATGGTTAGCAGATGTTATTGCGAGTATAGCGAAATGCTTATAAAGTTGACGTTGCTCTAATATCCAATAGTTCTTCCCGGCTGTTTTTAATAAGAGTTAAGATTTTCTGAGCTGACAATGTAAGAAATAATACATTAAAAAAACAAAATACTGCAAAGTTTCCTAAGGACTAGAAGCGAGGCAGCCCTCTCTGTCGGTGCCATCTTATGCTACTGGGTAGGAGTAAAGAGAAGTAAATTATTCTTACTCTGTGTCTACGTCCCTTTCCTTCTGAAAAAAAAATAGAAATGTTATCAAGTTTCTGTCAGAAGCACTTTATAAATTACATTTGATTAATTGATTGATTCTCTTGTAATTTTTGGAGGCCAGATCTACTCTGCAGTCAACTCTATCCCAGTATAACCCCTTTAACCAGATTCTGCCTCTGCCTGTCCCATTCACCCGTTAGTCTCATCTGCCATTTATTCATCAATGTCCTGTATTCCCAAACTGGGGCACACAATGCCGTCAGGGGTACACCAAATAAAAATGTGATTCACATTTTTTATATATATTGTTTTATGACTTGCCCTCCAAATACACCTCTGCTGTTTTCAATCAGAATCTCAGTGATCACTGCCTCATTGCCTGCATCCGCTATGGGTCCGCGGTCAAACGACCACCCCTCATCACTGTCAAACGCTCCCTAAAACACTTCTGCGAGCAGGCCTTTCTAATCGACCTGGCCCGGGTATCCTGGAAGGATATTGACCTCATTCCGTCAGTTGAGGATGCCTGGTAGTTCTTTAAAGGTAATTTCCTCACCATCTTAAATAAGCATGCCCATTCAAAAAATGTAGAACTAAGAAGAGATATAGCCGTTGGTTCACTCCAGACCTGACTACCCTCGACCAGCACCAAAATATCTTGTGGCAGACTTTACAAGCATCGAATAGTCCCCGCGATATGCAACTTTTCAGGGAAGTCGGGAACCAATACACCCAGTCAGTCAGGAAAGCAAAGGATAGCTTTTTCAAACAAAAATTTGCATCCTGTAGCTCTAACTCCCAAAAGTTACCTAGCTGCCCACGGTACTGCAGCTAGGTAACACGGTCACCACCGATAAATCCACAATAATCAAGAATTTCTGTTTCAAATATTTTTATTAAACAGACACAAGAATGGTGTATACATGACAGGTATACAATTCTTATCTAAACATAAAAGAGCATACAGGAACAACAAGACCCAGAGTTCTGGGTGCAGAACAAATGATACAAAACACGACATACAAAACAAGGACACGTAGAAAGAAAGAGGGAAGATGTCCCCCCTATCCCCCCCCCTCCCCTCCCAACTGCTCGGATGGCAGGGCCAGCACATGCTGCCCAAAGGTAGATTAAAATATTACAATTGAGAGTGTGTTAATAAGTACAAATTCACAGCGCCGACTTGTCCAAGTAGGATAGGAGAGGCTGCCAGATTTGATCAAATGTTGATAATTTATTGTTCAGAATATATCTAATTCTTTCTAAGTGTACAGTGTTTGCCAATTCACTGAGCCATAATTTGGTAGAGGGCGCTTCCCTCCTTTTCCAAAACAACAAGATTAGTTTTTTTGCCGAGATGAGACCATACGAGATTAGTTGTTTTTGGGGGTTGGTTAATCCGTTTAGGGACTCAGATACTCCCAGGATTATCAGAAGCGGGTCTGGATCTATTGAAGTCTCCAAAACTTCAGGGAGGATCCTAAAAATTCCACACCAATAACCATGCAAGCTAGAGCATAGGGCAAAGCAGTGGAGTAGTGTACCCTGCGAAGCCTGACATTTATCACATGTAGGGGATGTGTCAGGAAATATCCTATGCAGTTTAGTTTTGGAATAGTGTAATCTGTGTAATACCTTGAATTGTATGAGATGATGTTTGGAATTAATGGAGCATGTGTGGATATACTCCAAGCTCTCTTCCCAGTCTGCCACCGAGATGTCAGTCCCTAGTTCTTCCTCCCATTTTGCCTTGATGGCATCAGTAGAAGGTGTGCTAACAGATTGAAAAGCATCATATAGACGCGATATCAGTTTATCTGAGGTGGGGCATATTTTTATGCATCCGTCAAACATGGAAGGTTTAGCATTCCCAAATGTTGGGAGGTGTTTTCTAACGTAGTCTCTAATTTGTAGGTATCTGAAAAAATTACTTCTGGGAAGATTATAAGTTTCCCTCAGCAACTCAAAGGAAGCAAAGGTCCCTTCTATGTATAAATCCCCTATGGTACTTATCCCCAACTCTCCCCATCGCTCAAAGGTGTTATCAAGGTTAGAAGGGGCAAAGGAGGGATTCCTGGCGACAGGGAGCATGAATGACATTGGTCTGAGCTCAAAGTGGACTTTAATTTGCTTCCAGATTCGGACTGTGCTATGTATAATAGGATTGTTACAATAAAGTGACATCTCCAGATTGACAAGCGACAAAATCACAGCGCCAATAGAGAAGGGGTGACACTCCTCCCGCTCCATACTAAGCCAGCTGGATGCCGGGAGTACATCATCCAACAGAAACGTAACAATGCGGAGGTTAGCGGCCCAGTAATAAAATATTACATTTGGGAGAGACAATCCTCCTTCCATCTTGGATTTACAGAGGTGTTTTTTACCTATCCTGTGTGTTTTATAATCCCAGATGAAAGGATTGATTATTGAGTCCAGTTGTTTATGAAAGGATTTAGGTATGAATACTGAGATGTTCTGATATAGGTAGAGCAGTTGTGGGAGGAAGACCATTTTAATGGCATTAATTCTTCCGAGCAGAGAAATTGGGAGAATTCTCCAAAATAGTATGTTTGCTTTGAGTTTTTGTATCAGAGAGGGGAAATTCTCTTTAAATAGTAAGGAGTATTGTTTGGTAACTGCAATTCCTAGGTAGGTCAATTTTTCTGAAGATAACTTAAATGGGATATGTTCTAGCCAGGAGGTATTTTGTGACCGTATATGGGCATTAATTCACTCTTGTTCCAATTTATTCTGTATCCCAAGAAGGTACCAAACAAATTGATCACATCAAGAATAGCTGGGATACTAGCCTGGGGTTCTGTTACATAGAGGAGGATGTCATCTGCATATAGGGAGATCTTATTTAGAGTATCTTTAGTATTATAGCCGTATATTGCTGCATGAGATCTAATCGTCTGAGCGAGCGGTTTGATAATTAGGGCGAAGAGCATAGGCGACAGCGCACAACCCTGCCTTGTCCCCCTGTTGAGGTTAAATCGGGGCGACAATGATTGGTTAGTGAGTATTCTGGCACAGGGGTTCCTATATAAAAGCTGGATCTCCAATATTACATTTCTGTAGGACCTTGAATAGATAGGGCCACTCAACTTGGTCAAAGGCCTTTTCGGCGTCAAGAGATATGACGGCAAGGTCCACGTTGGGTAACCTCTGAGAATACATAATATTGAAGAGGCACCTGAGATTGAAGAATGAGTTTCTGTTAGGGATAAAGCCGGTCTGATCCGAATGGACCAATTTGCCAATTAAAGTGCTAAGCCTGTTAGCCAGAGTTTTTGTTAAAATCTTTTGGTCTGTATTAAGGAGAGATATTGGTCTGTATGACCCTACCTCTTCTGGATCTTTACCCTTCTTATGTATAACTGTAATGAACGCTTCGTCCAAAGTAGAAGGGAGAGCTCCATCCTCATTGGCCTGAATCAACATTTTGTGCAGATAGGGAGAGAGCATGTTGCTGAATGTTTTATAGTATTCACCAGGGTATCCATCTGGGCCCGGGGTTTTGCCACTCTTTAGAGATGTAATTGTTTCTCGAATTTCATCAAGAGATATTTCCTTATTCAGGAAGTTAGAATTTTCCTGGTTCAGGGCAGGAAGATTACAGTCCTCCAAAAATGTTTGCATAATTAAGGAGTTAGGATCCGCTTTAGATGTATATAGAGTCTCATAAAACTGCCGGAATCTGTCATTGATGTCTTTGGGGGAAGAGAGTAATTCCCCAGATGCAGATTTAACCCTGTGAATCATTCGGTCACTCACATTTTTTCGAAGTTGTCTGGCGAATAATTTCTGTGGTTTGTCACCAAACTCAAAATATTTTTGCTTGGCATAGAGAAAAGATTTAACAATTTTAGTGGAGAGAATCTGATTATATTCAAATTTTAAAGAGGTAATCTTTTTATGTTTCTCCATAGATGGGTGGCTAGCATTCTCCCTATCCAGTAAGTGAATTTGTCCCTCTAGTTCTTCCAGTTTTCCTCTGTTTTGCCTACTCCTGGCAGCCTGAAAGGAGATGATACAGCCTCTCAGATAAGCCTTCAGTGTTTCCCACAATAATTCTGGGGAGGTCTCTGTGTTGTCGTTGGTATCAAATAAAAATGTAATTTAAGATATTCACAGAATGTTGATTCTGTGAGGAGCTGAGGATTCAACCTCCAGACCCTCTCATTTGGTACAATGTCACCCAATCTCAGGGAGAAGGTGAGTGGACTGTGGTCCGAGATTATAATATCATGATACCTCACATTACAGGTATAGGGGAGTAGTCTAGCATCCAACAATAAGTAGTCAATTCGAGTGTAAACCTTGTGAACATGAGAGTAAAAGGAGCATTCCCTACCCGTAGGGTTAGCGATCCTCCATATATCAAATATGTTTGAATTTTTATGTAGGTATTCAAGAATTCGCTTGAATAGGAGGTAGGGGTTCGCTGGGTAGAGGATCTATCCAAATATTGGTCAAGCACACAGTTAAGGTCCCCTCCCATGACCAGGTTAGTATGGGAGATATCTGGAATCAGGGCAAGGACTCTTTTGAAAAAAGAGGGGTTGACAATGTTTGGCCCATAGATATTTAGTAGAGTTACTGAGGTAGAGTGGATTTCTCCTATTGCGATCACATACCGACCCTCTTTATCCGCAATAGTGGTTTTATGTAGAAAGGGAATTCCTTTCCGTACCAGAATCGCTGTGCCTCTCGTTTTGGCAGAGAAGTTAGAGTGATACACTTGCCCCACTCACCTACATTTAAGTCTGCTATGAGAGTTATTCTTCAGATGGGTTTCTTGCAAAAATATAATATCAGACGAGAGTGCTTTCAAGTGGGCTAGGACCTTGCCCCTCTTAATTGGTTCGTTTAAACCCTTGACATTCCAGGAAGTGAATGTAAGCCCTGCCCTCCTCTCGTTTGTAGTTCCTATGGTGGCCTGCATACCATGTAACTTAATAGAAAGGTAAGAAAGCGCACCAAACCATCACGATCAGCATATGTAGCACCCACACCCGAGCAGTATCCAACCCACCCCTCCCCCCCTGCAAGCACCTTTACTTCCCACCCTGTTCCCCCAACACTTACCCCCCCCATCAACCCACATTTAACAGGCATGTACAAACAGGAGAGAGAAAAAAGGAAAAATTAAAAATAATAAACACATTGTCTGGCCGATGCCAAAAAAGCACGGCGTGACCTCGAACAAGAGGTAAAACAAAAATAAAATCCCAACTATACGTTCACCTCTCACTATCATTGAACTTCTACTAAACATATGAACTGAGGAGGCTCCCGCGAGTTAAGTGTTCAGTTAACATCTAATAAACCTAAACCGAATAAGTTGCAACTTAAACATATTGCGCATTTAAGCGTCATCCTGGGTCAATCCCAGAGATAAGCAAGATATAGCCTCAATATTATATTGCTAAACACTGCCGGTCAAAAAATAAACCATCCGCAACCGACATAGTCAGCCGTACCTTTACATACTGTGGGTCAGGAGATCGGAACAAGGACTTGTTAAATTAAACGTTCCCCCCATAAAAAAAATATGTTTAATAAAAAATAACTAAAAATATATATATATATATATATATATATATATATATATATATATATATATATATACACACACATACATCCATACATACACATACACACATATATATATACATACACACACATACACATACCCATATATACATATACATGTATGTATACATACCCACACAAAAAAATCATATATATATTTAAAGAATATGTATATACATCCATATGTGCACATACACATAAAAACATTCATACCCCAGAATAACAATCTACACTGATTTAAAATATACACATACATAATACTAAAATGCTAAGAGAAAATAGTAATAGAGTACAAATAGTAATTATATGTACGCACACCTACACAGCCATAAGCACTACAGAGGGCTGGTGGGACTCTAGTCGGGAGAGAGGCCCAACGGCTAGACAAAGGCAGAACGGCACAAAACATCAACTTGATAACCAGGTGTCTGCCCCCTCCCAACCATCACCCCCAGTCCTCTGCAAGCAATAAATAAATGGTATGGTAGTAAGAGTAATGTAAGGATTGTAAAATAAATAACTAAACAAAACAAAAGTCGGGGAATATAAGTATATCCGTCTGAAGGTGTCAGTGATCAAACCTGGAAGTAAAAAATATGCATCGCTGAGCACAGCCGGGATGAAAGTGAATTTAACGTTAAATGAGAGCTCTGACCGCCATCCGTTGGTCTGCTCAGCGTCTTACATGTTCGGTAGCCCTTGTTGAGCCCGTTTAATACGTTTTCACCCAATATGGTATAGTATGGATTCGAGTCCATGAGCAGACCCTAACACGCAACAACAAGGCACTCTAACCTGTACGGGGGATTGGTGTATATCCCCAGATAAACTTCTCTGCGTCCAAAACCGAGGAGAGCCAAATCTTCTCACCGGAAGGCGGGGTAATTCTTAGTCTTGCAGGGAAGAGTAAGGCTGGGCGAAGATGGAGTTTGTAGAGTTTGGTCATGACATCTCTGTAGTCGGCGCGATGCTTTGCCACATCGGGCGCATAATCCTCATAGACACGGAATGGATGCCCTTTATGTGACAGGTTGCCCCTCATTCGAGCTTCACACAGGATAAGATCCTTGGTCTTGAAACTGTGACAACAGATTATTACTGGGCGAGGACGTTGGCCCGGTCCAGGCACTGGGACAAGGGAGCGATGTGCGCGGTCCAGCTGGGGATCCGAATCCAAAACATCCGATCCCATTGCATCCTTCAATAGCTTGGCGAAGAAGTCGGTAGGGCGAGAGCCCGCCTCTATCCCCTCTGCCAGACCAACAACGCGAAGGTTATTACGTCTGGATCGGCCCTCCAGGTCCACCACTTTCACAGAAAGCCTCTGCACAGTATCCTACAATGACGTGCATAGCTTCTCTAACTCGTCGATCCTACCAGCGTTGAATTCAGAAGCTTTCTCAAGGTCCACAATACTCTGGCCATGCGATGCGACCGTTCGAATGATGCTCTCGATTATGGTGTCCAGTTCAGCAATAGTGGCCTTAAGATCCTCAGCTATAGCAACACGTAGCTCCCCCAAAGCCCGGGTAAGTTCTGTAAGTGTCACGTTGTTGCATGTGCCTCCCGCCATGTCTGTCTCGTTGTTTAGTGGGGAGTAGGCCTCCGCTGTGGATTTATTGTCCTTTGGTCGCTTATTACTCGGCATTTTCATATAAAAAGTTACAATCTTGTATTAGAAAGAAACGTTTGTTGTAAAAAGTGCCATAAAGTAGGTTAAATTAGATTATTTCGCAAAGAAGTCGCAGGAGCCTCTCACACACAGCCGTTCACTCCAACATGCTAGCTCCGCCTAATAAGCATTTCTCTACGGCTGGCCATGCTTTCCTCCATGCTACCCCAACCCCTGCCAACAGTTTTGTACCCCCCGCAGCTACTTGCCCAAGCCTCCCCAGCTTCTCCTTCACTCAAATCCAGATAGCAGATGTTCTGAAAGAGCTGCAAAACCTGGACCCGTACAAATGAGCTGGGCTAGACAATCTGGACCCTCTCTTTCAAAAAGTATCCGCCGCCATTGTTGCAACCCCTATTACCAATCTGTTCAACCTCTCTTTCGTATATTGTCCCAGATCCCTAAAGATTGAAAGCTGCTGCGAGTCTTCGAAAGCCATGTTAATAAACAGATCACTGACCATTTTTCAAATCCCACCTTACCGTCTACGCTGTGCAATCCGGTTTTCGAACTGGTCAGGGGGGCACCTCAGCCACACTCAAGGTACTAAACGATATCATAACCGCCATCGATAAAAGACAGTACTGTGCAGCCGTCTTCATCGACCTGGCCATTGCTTTCGAGTCTGTCAATCACTATGTTCTTATCGGCAGACTCAACAGCCTTGGTTTCTCAAATGACTGCCTCGCCTGGTTCACCAACTACTTCACAGACAGAGTTCAGTGTGTTAAATTGGAGGGCCTATTTTCCGGACCTCTGGCAGTCTCTATTGAGGTACCATAGGGTTCAATTCTCATGCCGACTATTTTCTCTGTATATATCAACGATGTCGCTCTTGCTGCGGGTGATTCCCTGATCCACCTCTACGTAGACTACACCATTCTGTGTACTTCTGGCCCTTCTTTGGACACTGTGTTAACTAACCTCCAAATGAGCTTCAATGCCATACAACACTCCTTCCGTGGCCTCCAATTGCTCTTAACCTGTTACTCCTACCTCCTACTTTTTCGAACATTCTGTTAAAAATCGCGCAACATTTCAGCGCTCTGCTGCTCATGCCAGGAATATAGTATATGCATATGATTAGTATGTGTGGATAGAAAACACTCAGACGTTTATAAAACTGGTTAAATCACGGCTGTGACTATAACAGAACGTGCGTTTCATCGAAAAGCGCAGGAAAATCTGATCACTGAAAATGGAAATATATGTCCATCCGCCACTTCAACCCATTGATAAAGGCGAACCACAGTAAATGGGGCTGAGGTTGCAATACCTACAGCTTCCACACGATGTCAACAGTCTTGTCATTTGCCTAGGCTTTGTTTCTTGGTCAAACGAAGAAGAGACAAGCCATTTGTTCAAGTCTCCGACCGGATATTTTGGTTGAGATTTACCCGGACATTATTTCCAGACGGACAGCTAAAGAATATACATCGCCTCGTGATCAATTTGGTCGCTTATTAACGTGTACTAATACCTAAAGTTGCATTACAAAAGTATTTCGAAGTGTTTTGTGAAAGTTTATCGTAGACTTTTTTAATTAAAAAAAATGACGTTACGTTATAAGACGCTATTTTTTTCCGTTTATCACACAGTCTTCATAGATCGATATCTAGGCTATATATGGACCGATTTAATCGAAAAAAAGACCCAATAGTGATTATGGGACATCTAGGAGTGCCAACAAAGAAGATGGTCAAAGGTAATGAATGTTTTATATTTTATTTGTGCGGTTTGTGTAGCGACGACTATGCTAATTATTTTGTTTACGTCCCCTGCGGGTCTTTTGGGGTGTTACATGCTATCAGATAATAGCTTCTCATGCTTTCGCCGAAAAGCATTTTAAAAATCTGACGTGTTGCCTGGATTCACAATGAGTGTAGCTTTAATTCAATACCCTGCATGTGTATTTTAATGAACGTTTGAGTTTTACTATTAGCATTTAGCGTAGCGCATTTGCATTTCCAGATGTCTAGATGGGACGCCTGCGTGTCAGGTAGGAGCAAGAGGTTAAATGCTAGTAAAACCAAATGCATGCTTTTCAACCATTCGCTTCCCTCACCTGCCCGCCGACCGACAAGCATCACCACTCTGGACGGTTCTGACTTATGTGGACAACTACAAATACCTAGGTGTCTGGCTAGACTGTAAACTCTTTTTCTAGACTCATATTAAACATCTCCAATCCAAAATTATATCTAGAATCAGCTTCCTATTTTGCAACGAAGCCTCCTTCACTCATGCTGCTAAACGAACCCTCGTAAAACTGACTATCCTACCGATCCGCAATGTCATTTACAAAATAGCTTCCAATACTCCAATAAAGCAAACTGGATGCAGTCTATCACAGTGCCATCCACTTTGTTACCAAAGCCCCTTATACCACCCGCCACTGTGACCTGTGTGCTCAAGTTGGCTGGCCCTCGCTACATATTCGTCGCCAGACCCACTGGGTCCAGGTCATCTATAAGTCTAAGCTAGATAAAGCTCCACCTTATCTCAGCTCACTGGTCACGATAACAACACCCACCCGCAGCACGCGCTCCAGCAGCTATATCTCACTGGTCATCCTCAAAGCCAACATCACATTTGGCCGCCTTTCCTTCCAGTTCTCTGACAACACAATGTCAAATACAGGTAGCCTAGTCAAATCATTAACATTCAATCACATTAACCATTACTCTCTCACGGGAATTCCACTAACGGTCTGTATGTAGCCAAACGAAGCTGATGCTCATTGAGTTTGCTCGAAAATTGATAAATGGTTAAAAAAAGTAAGACCTGCATTCATAGAGACACATACCAGCTCTACTGGTAGTTCTGCTACTACCACTGCTACTATATTTTATATTTGAGATTCTTCAAAGTTGCCACCCTTTGCCTTAATGCTTTTGAGCAAAATAGGGCTATCTTCTGTATACTCCCCCTACCTTGTCACAACACAACTGATTGGCTCAAAAGTATTAAGAAGGAAAGAAATTCCACAAATTAACTAACAAGGCACTCCTGTTAATTAAAATGCATTCCAGATGACTACCTCATGAAGCTGGTTGAGAGAATGCCAAGAGAGTGCAAAGCTATCATCAATGCAAAGGATGGCTATTTGAAGAATTTGAATTATAAAATATATTTTGATTTGTTTAATACTTTTTTGGTTACTACATCATTCCTTGAGTTATTTCATAATTGTGATGTCTTCATTATTATTCTACAATGTAGAAAATAGTACAAATAAGGGTCAGGCAGAGTGGTCAATTACCCAGGGGATAATTGGGAAGATGGGCGACACCTGGAAGGGGGTGGAGCCGGAATTGGATCATCTCGCTGTGGTTCCCCGACACTTGTAGGTTGATGGGGGTGGTATGGTGGGTGACCCGACCTATAGAGCGCCCGTCCAGTGCTCTAACATTCATGGGAACAGAGAGGGGTTGAGTAGGGATGCCCAGCTCGGACGCCAGGGTAACGTCCATAAGACTTATATCTGCCCCTAAGTTGATGAGTATCTGGAGAGACCCCACTGCAGGGTGGCATGGAGAGGGGTGCGAGTAGGTTGGAGGAGAAAAATTGTCCTTACGATCCACCAGAGTACTCATTCCTATGTCTGGGTGTTAAGTCTGCGTACACGTTTGGCTGGAGACAGCCTAAACATCAGGTTAAGGCAGTCAGGGGTCGAATAATCCAGAGTAGTGGGGCAAAGGTACAGGACGGCAGGCAGGCTCAGGGTCAGGTCAGGCAGAGGTCGGTAATCACCATAGCAACCCCCCGTAGCACGTGCTCCACCAGGTATATTTCACTGGTCAACCCCAAAGCCAATACTTCTTTTGGCCACCTTTTCTTCCAGTTCTCTGCTGCCAATGACTGGAACGAATTGCAAGAATCACTGAAGCTGGAATCTTATATCTCCCTCTCTGACTTTAAGCATCAGCATCAGAGCAGCTTACCAATCACTGTACCTGCACACAGCCAATCTGTAAATAGCACACCCAACTACCTGCACCCCAGTATCTCTACTTGCACATCATTATCTGCACATCTATCACTCCAGTGTTAATGCTAAATTGTAATTATTTTGACTCTATGGCCTATTTATTGCCTTACCTCCCTACTCTTCTACATTTGCACACACTGTACGTATATTTTTCTATTGTGTTATTGACTGTACGTTTGTTTATGTTTAACTCTGTGTTGTTGTTTTTGTCCCACTGCTTTGCTTTATCTTGGCCAGGTCGCAGTTGTAAATGAGAACTTGTTCTCAACTGGCCTACCTGGTTAAATAAAGGTGGGGAAAAGGTACAGGACGGCAGGCTCAGGGTCAGGGGCAGGCAGAGTGGTCAGGCAGGCGGGCTCAGAGACAGGACAGGACAGAGTCAAAACCAGGAGGGTGTGAAAAAGAGAGATTGCGAAAAAGCAGGAGCTGAGACAAAATGCTGGTTGACTTGACAAAGAAGACGAACTGGCAACAGACAAACAGAGAACAGAGGTATAAGTACCCAGGGGATAATGGGGAAGATGGGCGACACCTGGAAGGGGGTGGAGACAAGCACAAGGACAGGTGAAACATATCAGGGCTTGACAATGGGGGGTCAATTAAGAAAGACATCCTCTTCTGGAAACCAGGACAACAGGAGAGGATATTTTTTAAGTACTGGACAGCTTTCTGACATCAAATGGACTTTGGTGGTCAAGATGTGTTTGTATCTGTACTTATGACGCAACAGTCATGACAGGGAGACATAGTGGAGTGGTAACGCGTGTGCAAGCAGTTGCTCCCAACGCCACTTGGGTACACTGCAGCATCCACCGAGAGGCTCTTGCTGCCAAAGGAATGCCTGACAGCTTGAAAGACGTTTTGGACACTACAGTGAAAATGTTTTTTTTTTGTTGTGTTAACACGGCCTCTGAACATTACATTACATTTAGCATTACAAGTCATTTAGCAGACGCTCTTATCCAGAGCGACTTACAAATTGGTGCATTCACCTTATGACATCCAGTGGAACTGTCATGCAGGTGAAAGAGGACCCAAAAGCGACTTGGCGAAAACAGAGTCTTTAATCCAGTAAAGTAAATACAATCAAAAAAACACAACTTTCACTCGAAAAGACGAGGACAAACTGGAGACTCGATCTTGAACAGCAGGTGAACAGCAGGTTGCCTCGGGAAGGCACTTGAACCAAACAGACTCAGACACCTGCTCACCACGCAGCATCTGAGGAAAACACGACACGACAGGGCGATACACAAACACAGCACGGTGAATTCTTGACAAGGAACCGACAGGGCAGAAACGAATAACAAGGAGAGAAATAGGGACTCTAATCAGGGAAAAGGATCGGGAACAGGTGTGGGAAGGCTAAATGATGATTAGGGGAATAGGAACAGCTGGGAGGAGGAACGGAACGACAGAGAGAAGAGAGAGCGAGAGAGTGAGAGAGGGAGGGGGAGAGAGAGGGACAGAAAGAGGGAAAGAACCCAATAAGACCAGCAGAGGGAAACGAACAGAATGGGAAGCACAGGGACAAGACATGATAATAAATGACAAAACATGACAGTACCCCCCCACTCACCGAGCGCCTCCTGGCGCACTCGAGGAGGAATCCTGGCGGCAACGGAGGAAATCATCAATGAGTGAACGGTCCAGCACGTCCCGAGACGGAACCCAACTCCTCTCCTCAGGACCGTAACCCTCCCAATCCACTAAGTATTGGTGACCCCGTCCCCAAGAACGCATGTCCATGATCTTATGTACCTTGTAAATAGGTGCGCTCTCGACAAGGACGGGAGGGGGGGAGGGAAGACGAACGGGAGTGCGAAGAAAGGGCTTGACACAGGAGACATGGAAGACAGGATGGACGCGACGAAGATGTCGCGGAAGAAGCAGTCGCACAGCGACAGGATTGACGACCTGGGAGACACGGAACGGACCAATGAACCGCGGCGTCAACTTACGAGAAGCTGTCGTAAGAGGAAGGTTGCGAGTGGAAAGCCACACTCTCTGGCCGCAACAATACCTTGGACTCTTAATCCTGCGTTTATTGGCGGCTCTCACAGTCTGTGCCCTGTAACGGCAAAGTGCAGACCTCACCCTCCTCCAGGTGCGCTCACAACGTTGGACAAACGCTTGAGCGGAGGGAACGCTGGACTCGGCAAGCTGGGATGAGAACAGAGGAGGCTGGTAACCCAGACTACTCTGAAACGGAGATAACCCGGTAGCAGACGAAGGAAGCGAATTGTGAGCGTATTCTGCCCAGGGGAGCTGTTCTGCCCAAGACGCAGGGTTTCTGAAAGAAAGGCTGCGTAGTATGCGACCAATCGTCTGATTGGCCCTCTCTGCTTGACCGTTAGACTGGGGATGAAACCCAGAAGAGAGACTGACGGACGCACCAATCAAACGACAGAACTCCCTCCAAAACTGTGACGTGAATTGCGGGCCTCTGTCTGAAACGGCGTCTAACGGGAGGCCATGAATTCTGAATACATTCTCGATAATGATTTGTGCCGTCTCCTTAGCGGAAGGAAGTTTAGCGAGGGGAATGAAATGTGCCGCCTTAGAGAACCTATCGACAACCGTAAGAATCACAGTCTTCCCCGCAGACAAAGGCAGACCGGTAATGAAGTCTAGGGCGATGTGAGACCATGGTCGAGAAGGAATGGGAGCGGTCTGAGACGACCGGCAGGAGGAGAGTTACCCGACTTAGTCTGCGCGCAGTCCGAACAAGCAGCCACGAAACGGGCGCGTGTCACGCTCCTGAGTCGGCCACCAAAAGCGCTGGCGAATAGACGCAAGAGTGCCTCGAACACCGGGATGACCAGCTAACTTGGCAGAGTGAGCCCACTGAAGAACAGCCAGACGAGTGGAAACAGGAACGAAAAGGAGGTTACTAGGACAAGCGCGCGGCGACGCAGTGTGCGTGAGTGCTTGCTTAACCTGTCTTTCAATTCCCCAGACTGTTAACCCGACAACACGCCCATAAGGAAGAATCCCCTCGGGATCAGTAGAAGCCACAGAAGAACTAAACAGACGGGATAAGGCATCAGGCTTGGTGTTCTTGCTACCCGGACGGTAAGAAATCACAAACTCGAAACGAGCGAAAAACAACGCCCAACGAGCTTGACGGGCATTAAGTCGTTTGGCAGAACGGATGTACTCAAGGTTCTTATGGTCTGTCCAAACGACAAAAGGAACGGTCGCCCCCTCCAACCACTGTCGCCATTCGCCTAGGGCTAAGCGGATGGCGAGCAGTTCACGGTTACCCACATCATAGTTGCGCTCAGATGGCGACAGGCGATGAGAAAAATAAGCGCAAGGATGAACCTTATCGTCAGACTGGAAGCGCTGGGATAGAATGGCTCCCACGCCTACCTCTGAAGCGTCAACCTCGACAATGAATTGTCTAGTGACGTCAGGAGTAACGAGGATAGGAGCGGACGTAAAACGTTCTTTTAGAAGATCAAAAGCTCCCTGGGCGGAACCGGACCACTTAAAACACGTCTTGACAGAAGTAAGAGCTGTGAGAGGGGCAGCAACTTGACCGAAATTACGAATGAAACGCCGATAGAAATTAGCGAAACCTAAAAAGCGCTGCAACTCGACACGTGACCTTGGAACGGGCCAATCACTGACAGCTTGGACCTTAGCGGAATCCATCTGAATGCCTTCAGCGGAAATAACGGAACCGAGAAAAGTAACGGAGGAGACATGAAAAGAGCACTTCTCAGCCTTTACGTAGAGACAATTCTCTAAAAGGCGCTGTAGAACACGTCGAACGTGCTGAACATGAATCTCGAGTGACGGAGAAAAAATCAGGATATCGTCAAGATAGACAAAAACAAAGATGTTCAGCATGTCTCTCAGAACATCATTAACTAATGCCTGAAAAACAGCTGGTGCATTGGCGAGACCAAACGGCAGAACCCGGTACTCAAAATGCCCTAACGGAGTGTTAAACGCCGTTTTCCACTCGTCCCCCTCTCTGATGCGCACGAGATGGTAAGCGTTACGAAGGTCCAACTTAGTAAAGCACCTGGCTCCCTGCAGAATCTCGAAGGCTGATGACATAAGGGGAAGCGGATAACGATTCTTAACCGTTATGTCATTCAGCCCTCGATAATCCACGCAGGGGCGCAGAGTACCGTCCTTCTTCTTAACAAAAAAGAACCCCGCCCCGGCCGGAGAGGAAGAAGGCACTATGGTACCGGCGTCAAGAGACACAGACAAATAATCCTCGAGAGCCTTACGTTCGGGAGCCGACAGAGAGTATAGTCTACCCCGAGGAGGAGTGGTCCCCGGAAGGAGATCAATACTACAATCATACGACCGGTGAGGAGGAAGGGAGTTGGCTCGGGACCGACTGAAGACCGTGCGCAGATCATGATATTCCTCCGGCACTCCTGTCAAATCGCCAGGTTCCTCCTGAGAAGTAGGGACAGAAGAAACGGGAGGGATGGCAGACATTAAACACTTCACATGACAAGAAACGTTCCAGGATAGGATAGAATTACTAGACCAATTAATAGAAGGATTATGACATACTAGCCAGGGATGACCCAAAACAACAGGTGTAAACGGTGAACGAAAAATCAAAAAAGAAATAGTCTCACTGTGGTTACCAGATACTGTGAGGGTTAAAGGTAGTGTCTCAAATCTGATACTGGGAAGATGACTACCATCTAAGGCGAACATGGGCGTAGGCTTCTCTAACTCTCTGAAAGGAATGTCATGTTTCCGAACCCATGCTTCGTCCATGAAACAACCCTCAGCCCCAGAGTCTATCAAGGCACTACATGTAGCACCCGAACCAGTCCAGCGTAGATGGACCGACAAAGTAGTACAGGATTTTGATGGAGAGACTTGAGTAGTTGCGCTCACCTGTAGCCCTCCGCTTACAGATGAGCTCTGGCTTTTACTGGACATGAGTTAACAAAATGTCCAGCAACTCCGCAATAGAGGCACAGGCGGTTGGTGATCCTCCGTTCCCTCTCCTTAGTCGAGATGCGAATCCCTCCCAGCTGCATGGGCTCAGTCTCTGAGCCAGAGGAGGAGATGGTTGCGATGCGGAGCAGGGAAACACCGTTGATGCGAGCTCTCTTCCACGAGCCCGGTGACGAAGATCTACCCGTCGTTCTATGCGGATGGCGAGAGCAATCAAAGAGTCCACATCTGAAGGAACCTCCCGGAAGAGAATCTCATCCTTAACCACTGCGTGGAGTCCCTCCAGAAAACGAGCGAGCAGCGCCGGCTCGTTCCACTCACTAGAGGCAGCAAGAGTGCGAAACTCAATAGAATAATCCGTTATGGACCGTTCACCTTGGCATAGGGAAGCCAGGGCCCTAGAAGCCTCCCTACCAAAAACTGAACGGTCAAAAACCCGAATCATCTCCTCTTTAAAGTTCTGGTACTTGTTAGAGCAATCAGCCCTTGCCTCCCAGATAGCTGTGCCCCATTCTCGAGCCCGGCCAGTAAGGAGTGAAATGACGTAAGCAACCCGAGCTCTCTCTCTAGAGTATGTGTTGGGTTGGAGAGAGAACACAATCTCACACTGCGTGAGAAAGGAGCGGCACTCAGTGGGCTGCCCGGAGTAGCAAGGTGGGTTATTAACCCTAGGTTCTGGAGGCTCGGCAGGCCAGGAAGTAACAGGTGGCACGAGACGAAGACTCTGGAACTGTCCAGAGAGGTCGGAAACCTGAGCGGCCAGGTTCTCCACGGCATGGCGAGCAGCAGACAATTCCTGCTCGTGTCTGCCGAGCATGGCTCCTTGGATCTCGACGGCAGTGTAACGAGCGTCTGAAGTCGCTGGGTCCATTCCTTGGTCGGTTCCTTCTGTCATGCAGGTGAAAGAGGACCCAAAAGCGACTTGGCGAAAACAGAGTCTTTAATCCAGTAAAGTAAATACAATCAAAAAAACACAACTTTCACTCGAAAAGACGAGGACAAACTGGAGACTCGATCTTGAACAGCAGGTGAACAGCAGGTTGCCTCGGGAAGGCACTTGAACCAAACAGACTCAGACACCTGCTCACCGCGCAGCATCTGAGGAAAACACGACACGACAGGGCGATACACAAACACAGCACGGTGAATTCTTGACAAGGAACCGACAGGGCAGAAACGAATAACAAGGAGAGAAATAGGGACTCTAATCAGGGAAAAGGATCGGGAACAGGTGTGGGAAGGCTAAATGATGATTAGGGGAATAGGAACAGCTGGGAGGAGGAACGGAACGACAGAGAGAAGAGAGAGCGAAAGAGTGAGAGAGGGAGGGGGAGAGAGAGGGACAGAAAGAGGGAAAGAACCCAATAAGACCAGCAGAGGGAAACGAACAGAATGGGAAGCACAGGGACAAGACATGATAATAAATGACAAAACATGACAGGAACAGCCACTTTACAATAGTGCAACTAAATCTTTTAAGGGGGGGAGTTGAGAAGGATTACTATATCCTATCCTAGGTATTCCTTAAAGAGGTGGGGTTTCAGGTGTCTCCGGAAGGTGGTGATTGACTCCGCTGTCCTGGCGTCGTGAGGGAGTTTGTTCCACCATTGGGGGGCCAGAGCAGCGAACAGTTTTGACTGGGCTGAGCGGGAACTGTACTTCCTCAGTGGTAGGGAGGCGAGCAGGCCAGAGGTGGATGAACGCAGTGCCCTTGTTTGGGTGTAGGGCCTGATCAGAGCCTGGAGGTACTGAGGTGCCGTTCCCCTCACAGCTCCGTAGGCAAGCACCATGGTCTTGTAGCGGATGCGAGCTTCAACTGGAAGCCACGCCACCTGGTAGGAGCGACCTGTCAGGTAGGACGCAATCCAAGCGTGGGCCGCGCCGGAGATGCCCAACTCGGAGAGGGTGGAGAGGAGGATCTGATGGTTCACAGTATCGAAGGCAGCCGATAGGTCTAGAAGGATGAGAGCAGAGGAGAGAGAGTTAGCTTTAGCAGTGCGGAGCGCCTCCGTGATACAGAGAAGAGCAGTCTCAGTTGAATGACTAGTCTTGAAACCTGACTGATTTGGATCAAGAAGGTCATTCTGAGAGAGATAACGGGAGAGCTGGCACGTTCAAGAGTTTTGGAGAGAAAAGAAAGAAGGGATACTGGTCTGTAGTTGTTGACATCGGAGGGATCGAGTGTAGTTTTTTTCAGAAGGGGTGCAACTCTCGCTCTCTTGAAGACAGAAGGGACGTAGCCAGCGGTCAGGGATGAATTGATGAGCGAGGTGAGGTAAGGGAGAAGGTCTCCGGAAATGGTCTGGAGAAGAGAGGAGGGGATAGGGTCAAGCGGGCAGGTTGTTGGGCGGCCGGCCGTCACAAGACGCGAGATTTCATCTGGAGAGAGAGGGGAGAAAGAGGTCAGAGCACAGGGTAGGGCTGTGTGAGCAGAACCAGCGGTGTCGTTTGACTTAGCAAACGAGGATCGGATGTTGTCGACCTTCTTTTCAAAATGGTTGACGAAGCCCTCTGCAGAGAGGGAGGAGGGGGGGAGGTGGAGGAGGATTCAGGAGGGAGGAGAAGGTGGCAAAGAGCTTCCTAGGGTTAGAGGCAGATGCTTGGAATTTAGAGTGGTAGAAAGTGGCTTTAGCAGCAGAGACAGAAGAGGAAAATGTAGAGAGGAGGGAGTGAAAGGATGCCAGGTCTGCAGGGAGGCGAGTTTTCCTCCATTTCCGCTCGGCTGCCCGGAGCCCTGTTCTGTGAGCTCGCAATGAGTCGTCGAGCCACGGAGCGGGAGGGGAGGACCGAGCCGGCCTGGAGGATAGGGGGCATAGAGAGTCAAAGGATGCAGAAAGGGAGGAGAGGAGGGTTGAGGAGGCAGAATCAGGAGATAGGTTGGAGAAGGTTTGAGCAGAGGGAAGAGATGATAGGATGGAAGAGGAGAGAGTAGCGGGGGAGAGAGAGCGAAGGTTGGGACGGCGCGATACCATCCAAGTAGGGGCAGTGTGGGAAGTGTTGGATGAGAGCGAGAGGGAAAAGGATACAAGGTAGTGGTCGGAGACTTGGAGGGGAGTTGCAATGAGGTTAGTGGAAGAACAGCATCTAGTAAAGATGAGGTCGAGCGTATTGCCTGCCTTGTGAGTAGAGGGGGAAGGTGAGAGGGTGAGGTCAAATAAGGAGAGGAGTGGAAAGAAGGAGGCAGAGAGGAATGAGTCAAAGGTAGACGTGGGGAGGTTAAAGTCGCCCAGAACTGTGAGAGGAGAGCCGTCCTCAGGAAAGGAGCTTATCAAGGCATCAAGCTCATTGATGAACTCTCCGAGGGAACCTGGAGGGCGATAAATGATAAGGATGTTAAGCTTGAAAGGGCTGGTAACTGTGACAGCATGGAATTCAAAGGAGGCAATAGACAGATGGGTAAGGGGAGAAAGAGAGAATGACCACTTGGGAGAGATGAGGATCCCGGTGCCACCACCCTGCTGACCAGAAGCTCTCGGGGTGTGCGAGAACACGTGGGCGGACGAAGAGAGAGCAGCAGGGGTAGCAGTGTTATCTGTGGTGATCCATGTTTCCGTCAGTGCCAAGAAGTCGAGGGACTGGAGGGAGGCATAGGCTGAGATGAACTCTGCCTTGTTGGCCGCAGATCGGCAGTTCCAGAGGCTACCGGAGACCTGGAACTCCACGTGGGTCGTGCGCGCTGGGACCACCAGATTAGGGTGGCCGCGGCCACGCGGTGTGGAGCGATTTTGAACTCTCTGGTATTTTCTGCACTATGCAATGATATGGGCAGCGACCATGTAACACTTTCACAACATACAGAAGTGCGCTGGTTATCAAGAGGCAAAGTATTGACATGTTTATTTGAATTGAGAGACAAGCTTAACGTTTTCTTTACTGACCATATTTTTCAGTTTTCTGACTGCTTGTATGATGGCGAGTTTCTCACACGACTGGCCCATCTGAGGGATGTTTTTTCCTGCCTGAATGATCTGAATCTAGGATTACAGGGACTCTCCACAACTGTATTCAAAGTGCGGGGCAAAATTGAGGCTATGATTAAGAAGCTGGAGCTCTTCTCTGTCCGCATTAACAACACACAGGTCTTTCCATCAGGACAAGGACAACACACAGGTCTTTCCATTATTGTATGATTTTTGTGTGTGCAAATGAACTCAAGCTTACAGACAACGTCAAATGTGATATAGCTAAGCACCCAGTGCGCACCCAGTGAGTTGGGTGCGCAATTACGCAGGTACTTTCCCAAAACGGATGACACAAACCAGTCCACTTACCGGTATCTGAACAAGAGAGCCTCATCAAAATCGCAACAAACTGTTCTGTGAAAATTTAATTTAATCAGAAGCCACTGACAGATTTTTGGATTAGGCTGTGCTCAGAGTGTCCTGCTTTGGCAAATCGTGTTGTTAAGACACTGATGCCCTTTGCAATCTCATACTTATGTGAGAGTGGATTCTCGATACGGGCACAGACTGTGTGTGGAAAATGATTTAAGACTCTCTCCAATACAACCCAACATTGCAGAGTTATGTGCATCCTTTCTAGTTATTCACAATTATTGAATAACAAATAAGGTTTTATATGTAAGATGGCTAAATAAAGAGCAAAATGATTGATTATTATTATTTGTGACCTGGTCTTATAAAAGTTCTTTGTCACTTCCCAAAAACTCTCAGTCCTTCTTATGTTTAATAAATGTTTTGTATAGAGTGTGTGTGTGTGGCAGGCTTAGTGCGCTGTGTGCTGACCCTGGTGCTAGAGGGGGTACGCAGCTGGAGGTTGAATGTTTGAAGGGGTACGGGACTATAAAAAGTTTGGGAACCACTGGTCTATGTAATTGAAAACATCAGCAAATGTGCGGATCAGCTCTCAGACCCTTCAAGGCCCCACATTTCACATCCAGCCATGATTGGGAGTCCCATAAGGACTACCCCCAGGTTTGGCCGGTTGTAGGCCGTCATTGTAAATGAGAATTTGTTCTTAACTGACTTGACTAGTTAAATAAATCCCCCCTTCAAGTATTAAATCAACTCCCATGGCTCAGTCCAGCTGACTGCATGATGTTTGGTTTCTCAGGCTGAAAAAGCTCTCTGCTCTCTTATGTCACCCCCCCCCCCACCACCCCCCCTCTGCAATCCTCCATCCCTCTGTGTCTCTCCTGCTCCATGGGGCCAGACTAGAGAACGTGGCATTTAGAAAGGTCTGTGAGGAAAGGGATGACATTCAGAGCACCTCCTTCTCTTTAAGGTTAAGTCTGACCGAAAACGGATTGTGAATGCATGGATTTAAAACATCAGTCATGTCTAGAAAATAGCATTTCGATACCATTTACCAGACCTCAGATTTGATAAGGCAGAGTGAATAGTGTTAAGGATACACTGGAACATCATTGATCATGGTAGTGTCTCCCCCGTTTTGTCTCAAGATGTCTCACACCTTTTGATATGGTGCTCTGCGGGTGTTCCAGCATCTCTTACACACAACAATAGGGCTAATTTGTTTTGCTGCTGTTGGCTTTTATGTTTCCTTAGCTAGATTTGTGTAAATAAATGAGCAATTATAGAGCCTGACTCATCGTGGATGCCTTAGGGTGAATCCTGATGCCTGTCAACAACCCCAACAACTGAACTTTTCATTTTCCAGAGAGAAAGAGAGGTTGAATGAAATGGCCTGCAGTCTCTTTGATTGTAAATATCCACCAAGGCCTCACCTTCCTTTGAAACATATTCGGTTGACTTGGCTGCGTTTCCGAACGAGTGCACAAAACAGACGTCACCCAAAGCTTCAGAAGTTTTTTTGTGACATTTCTGGGAGACAGAATCAATATCCAATTGACTGTGTGCTATTTTCTCCCCCCTGAGCTGCTATCTGGGATGGACTGGGACCTGTGTTCCATCAGCTTGGCCCATCGCTTTCAGAACATGAAATACGCAGAACATTGAATACATAACACATGGAAAGGAAAAGAGCAGTTGAACAGCAGGTGTTCCATGGTTCACTAGTGTTAGGCCTCTGCTATGGTATGGTGATGACTTGGTGCTTCTGTTAATACAACGACAGTTAAAACCATGTGAATGAAACGGCTGTATGGTTAGCTGTGTGTGGTGTGGGGTAACCATAGATACATGGTAATAGTTAGGCTGCGACGATACCATATCGCCACACGCGTCACTATTATGGCAGGGAAACAAAACACGAAGCAAATTTGACTTCTTTAGGAAAACAAGCCCTACTGTTGGAAACAGACATCACTATGTTGTCATCCAGAGTCATCTGTATTTATTTTCCAAGCCATAGCACATAATATTTTACATACTGGTATCGTCCCGGCACTAATAATAGGGGACTGGTTTATAATCCCCACGATGGATGAAATACAACGGCCATTCATGCTATGCTTTGTCAGGTGATTAGACATTTTCCTATTATCGGATTTACAGCGGAATATAAATAATTGGGCTGTTTGTTTGTGTTTACTGTACCTCCCCACTATGTGGTTACACTGTCTGTCACTGCCCTCGAAATGGGATTATGGTGAATGTAGTGATTCAGTGTAGAATAAACTACTTTTGCAAAAGGTTATGTAGACGTAGAGTTCATGCCTATTCATGGTGAGACTAAAACATTTTCATGGCACAGAGTGTTGGACACTTCCTTTTAAGTTCAGCCAATAGTTCTTATTGTTCGCTCACTCTCTCACTCTCTCTCTCTCCCTCTCTCTGTCCTCCCCCTCTCTCTCTCTCTCCTCCCTCTCTCTGTCCTCCCTCTCTCTGTCCTCCCCCTCTCTCTCTCCTCCCTCTCTCTGTCCTCCCCGTCTCTCTCTCTCCTCCCTCTCTCTGTCCTCCCACTCTCTCTCTCCTCCCTCTTTCTCTCTGTCCTCCCCCTCTCTCTCTTTCCTCTCTCTCTGTCCTCCCTCTTTCTCTCTGTCCTCTCTCTCCTCTCTCTCTTTCTCTCCTCCCTCTCTCTCTCTGTCCCTCTGTCCACTGTGGGTCCACCCCACTTTACTCTGCCCGTACGTTGTTGTGCTCAGGGGAATCTCTCGGCCCGCCTGTCATTTGAATAAAACGTACATAAATAAATAATATACATATTTTAAAATGCAAATTCTAATGGGGACATTGGGGGTGACTCAATCATCCTGACGTTAACTCCCGCTAAGAAATTACTACAGTACCACCACATGGCCTATCCCACAGCCCAGCCCAGCACCCCACTGCCTAAAGCACTGTACACACTCCATAAATAAATGTTACTGTTGCATGTTTCAAAGAAATATCACTCTATAGTGTTTAATGTTAGTTTGATATATTTATAATGGATCTTAGTGTTATTATATCTTGAATAATAAGTGGTATTAATATGCAGTCATTTGCAATTACTTACCAAAATGTTGTTTAATTCAAAGTAGGCTCATTTTTGGCTATTCATTATCTGTCGTACATTTAACCATACATTGACAGTAATTATTATTATTGTAGCCTACTGTATGCAATACATCATTGTTTTCTAAACAACCTCTTCAGGATCGTACCCTTTTTTTTCAATTTTAGCCTAAAATGACATACCCCAATCTAACTGCCTGTAGCTCAGGACCTGAAGCAAGGATATGCATATTCTTGAAACTATTTGAAAGGAAACACTTTAAAGTTTGTGGAAATGTGAAATGAATGTAGGAGAATATAACACATTAGATCTGGTAAATGATAATACAACCCCAAAAATGCTTTGTTTAAAAATGGTTTTTATTTACATTTACATTTAAGTCATTTAGCAGATCCTCTTTGTAATGCAAGAGCAAGGCCATACTTTCAGATAGGAGTCTAGGTGCAATTTCGATCTTGGGCAGCAGTGTGTGCGCAATGTTTCAGACTGATCCAGTGAAGAATTACATTGCTGCACAATATTTTGTATCAAGTCTGCCAGGAGTTTGCCCAAATATTCTGAAATTGGTCAATTGATACATTTTCAAGTACTTAACTATAGAGAACAAACAAAAATGCTATGGTAATAAAGACATTTGGTTTACACACTCCCAGGAATGTCATACATGATGGATCATTAGCTTGTACACTAACTTTCACACATCTAGATGGCCGGGCGGGATGGGTGTGGAGCCAGGGACAGCAGTGGGGTCAAACTGTAGACCCCAATTCCTACATTTGTACATAAAAATGGATTTTATCAAACAAAGCTATGCTACATTTTATCTCTGGGGCCCTCAGGATGACATATCAGAGCAAAATTACTGAATGTAAGTAGATTATTTAACTGAATGTATCAAACCAGTTGCCATGATAAACATTTTTTTGTTGTTGTGCACGCTCCTCAAACAACAACATGGTCTTTTTTCACTGTAACAGCTACTGTTAATTAGACACTGCAGTTAGATTAACAAGAATGTAAGCTTTCTGCCCATGTAAGACATGTCTATGTCCCGGAAAGTTGGCTTTTGTATACAACATCATTCTAGTCACATTAGCGCATGTTAGCAACAACCGCCCCGGTTTAGGACACCCATCACGTAGAGGCTAAACAACACTACTAACACTACTAACAACAGCGCTAACTGCTGATGTAAAAAGGGATTTATAAAGTACATTTGATTGATTGATTGATTTAAACTACTGGTTTGTCATTATAATCACATTAGCGCACGTTAGCAAAGCCGTAGAGGCTAAACAACAACAACTGCCAATATACAGATACCCAACCTAAAATCCCAAAGAGCAAGCAATGCAGACTTAGAAGCACAGGACTCATTTGTGGAGTGTACAAGACTCATGTGTGGCGTCAGTGCTGTGGTATTGCTGTGTAGATCCCTACAGGCTAAATGTGCTGTAACTGCTTCAGTAGGCCCAGAGGTCTACCTCTGCTTCTGCTCTGCTCTACTCACCCTCCGCTAGCCATGCCAGCAGCTATCTGAGGCCTGCCATTCAGAGAGGGAGGGAGAGAGAGAGCGATAAAGAGAGGGTGGGAGAGAGAGAAGGCGGGCACGGAGAGAGGATAGAGAGAGGCAAGAGTTGTGAGAGAGAGAGCGACCGAGAGAAAGAATGGAGAGGGAGAGAAGATAGCATGCCATGAGTTGCTCCAGTTCTGATTTGATGTGAGTGTGGGGGGAATTTAGCATATGATGATCACAGCTTCCACCTCTCCCAAGACGACGACGTGTTGTCCATTACTGGTACTACAGTGTTGCCATGAACAATAAATATCAGCCAAGTTTATGAGTCATAATTCAGTTGTGCTCAAACAACTGCAGTCAGTGGATCTCGCAACACACACGTGTGCACGCACACACAGAGACACTCATAATCGACCCTGCAGTCAGTGGATCTCACAACACAATACATACCGGTTGTGTGTGTTTTTTAAATTCTTGTTGTGGTATGTTCAAACTACCAGCCATGGCTAGATAGAGAATTTAGATTTGTGGTGACATTATCCGCTGTTCCCCATCTCGCATGTCTCGTTATGAGGCTTTGCCATCGGGACAGAGAACCTAAAGAGAACACTTCCGAGGTCAGAGCGAGATTGGAACCAGTTCATCATGGGAAAGGAGAGATGGAGAGAAAATAATCAGTATTCACACAGTATTCATTCTCTTTGCAGTGCGACGGTGGTATTTAAATGTTAACAGTCACAGATCCATTGCCTAGTGTACTTGGCTCCTCCAAGCTCCAGACCTCACACACTGGGCTGCCTGGCTCCTCCTAGCTCCAGACCTCACACACTGGGCTGCCTGGCTCCTCCAAGCTCCAGACCTCACACACTGGGCTGCCTGGCTCCTCCTTGCTCCAGACCTCACACACTGGGCTGCCTGGCTCCTCCAAGCTCCAGACCTCACACACTGGGATGCCTGCCTCCTCCAAGCTCCAGACCTCACACACTGGGCTGCCTGGCTCCTCCTAGCTCCAGACCTCACACACTGGGCTGCCTGGCTCCTCCAAGCTCCAGACCTCACACACTGGGCTGCCTGCCTCCTCCAAGCTCCAGACCTCACACACTGGGCTGCCTGGCTCCTCCAAGCTCCAGACCTCACACACTGGGCTGCCTGCCTCCTCCAAGCTCCAGACCTCACACACTGGGCTGCCTGGCTCCTCCAAGCTCCAGACCTCACACACTGGGCTGCCTGGCTCCTCCTAGCTCCAGACCTCACACACTGGGCTGCCTGGCTCCTCCTAGCTCCAGACCTCACACACTGGGCTGCCTGGCTCCTCCTAGCTCCAGACCTCACACACTGGGCTGCCTGGCTCCTCCAAGCTCCAGACCTCACACACTGGGCTGCCTGGATCTGTGAGATTTCAATCATCATAAGAAAATAATGTGGTGGGAAAATGTCTTTGCTTGGCATTTGTTCAGGTTAAAATAGGGCCTGTAACAAGGTGTTGAAACTGTATTAATTGAAATGTAAATGTACTGTTCAAACGAAGGACAGTGGGCGCTGCTGGCCTGTCTGTTAGCCACTCAGGATAAAGGCATCAGCCGAGTCGACACACTGAATAGGGTTTTTGGTGCGATATTGCTGGGGAGGATGTAAAATGAAAAGAAAGAATGTGACATTTTAAATGCTTTCTTTTCTTTTCCAATAATGATTGAGTGAGAAAATCCACCCTGCGACTGCTGGCCACACAGCACTGTGTGGTGAAGGAAGCATGACTCTTCCCCAGTAAGATTCACACTTGACAAAAGACTGATGAGGAAGCCATTCAGAGACAGCTTTTCCAAACAGACACATTCAAGGCCCTGTGATGTTTTACTTAAGATAAAAAAAATAAAAAAATTGGATTAAACATATGATTTCAAACCCAGAACAATTCCATGTCAGAGAAAAAGCATTGTCAGCTGGAACACAAAGACCTAGAGCTTTACTATTGACAGTGTTGGTTGGTAGAAAGTCTCCACAACGTCTAGATGGATGCCTAATTCATTCTTAATGGAAAGATGGCCAAGGATAGCCTACATAACATAAAATCATAGAAACATTTATTTCATCTTTCAACTACAACACTTTCAAAAAGATGGAGCCGGAGAGCAGGGCTGCCGTCTAATCGGCTCTTAACCAACCATGCTTTTTTATTTTTTTATTTTTTCGTATTTGTAACTTATTTTGTACATAATGTTGCTGCTACCATCTCTTATGACCGAAAAGAGCTTCTGAACATCAGAATTGGGATTACTCGCCTCAAATTGGGCGAGGAGTTCTTCAATGAGTCGGGCGCAAGGGATATACTACAGACACCCGACCAGGCCCAGATCCCCGTGGTTTCGCAGAAATAGATCAGGATGTCTTGTGAGGATCAGGCTAATCTGCCCTTGCCTTCCGTTCTGCTAGCTAATGTTCAATCGCTGGAAAATAAATGGGACGAACTGAAAGCACGTATATCCTAATAAGGGGACATTAGAAACTAATATCTTACGTTTCACCGAGTCGTGGATGAACGACGACATTAAGAACATACAGCTGGCGGGTTATACACTCTATCGGCAGGACAGAACACCAGCATCTGATAAGACACGAGGCGGGGGCCTATGCATATTTTTAAACAATAGCTGGTGCACGATATCTAAGGAAGTCTCAGGGTTTTGCTCGCCTGAGGTAGAGTATCTCATGATCGATAAGCTGTAGACCACACTATTTACCTAGAGAGTTTTCATCTGTAATTTTCGTAGCTGTCTACATACCACCAAAGACCGATGCTGGCACTAAAACCACACTCAATGAGCTGTATTCCGCCATAAGCAAACAGGAAAACGCTCATCCAGAGGCGGCGCTCCAAGTGTCCGATGACTTTCATGCAGGGAAACTTAAATCAGTTTTGCCTAATTTCTATCAACATGTTAGAGGGGGAAACAATTCTAGACCACCTTTACTCCAAACACAGAGACGCATACAAAGCTCTCCCTCGCCCTCCATTTGGAAAATCTGACCATAACTCTATCCTCCTGCTTATAAGCAAAAATTAGACCAGGAAGCACCAGTGACTCAGTCTATAAAAAAAGTGGTCAGATGAAGCAGATGCATAATTACAGGACTGTTTTGCTAGCACAGACTGGAATAAGTTCCGGGATTCTTCCGATGTCATTGAGGAGTACACCACATCAGTCACTGGCTTTATCAATAAGTGCATCGATGACGTCGTTCCCACAGTGACTGTACGTACATATCCCAACCAGAAGCCATGGATTACAGGCAACATTCACACTGAGCTAAAGGGTAGAGCTGCCATTTTCAAGGAGCGGGATTCTAACCCAGAAGCTCATAAGAAATCCCGCTATGCCCTCCGATGAACCATCAAATAGGCAAAGCATCAATACAGGACTAAGATCGAATCGTACTACACCGGCTCCGACTCTCGTCGGATGTGGCAGGGCTTGCAAACTATTACAGACTACAAAGGGAAGCACAGCCAAGAGCTGCCCAGTGACACAAGCCTACCAGACCAGCAAAATAACTTCTATGCTCGCTTCGAGGCAAGTAACACTGAAACATGCATTAGAGCATCAGCTGTTCTGGACGACAGTGTGATCACGCTCTCTGCAGCCGATGTGAGCAAGACGTTTAAACAGGTCAACATTC
The DNA here is from genome assembly GCF_021184085.1 of Oncorhynchus gorbuscha. NCBI lineage: Eukaryota > Metazoa > Chordata > Actinopteri > Salmoniformes > Salmonidae > Oncorhynchus > Oncorhynchus gorbuscha. The sequence continues at coordinate 63,252,675 of NC_060186.1, read as the reverse complement.
ACAAGGCTTGCTGGGCCAGATGGATTACCAGGAAGTGTACTCCAAGCATGCGCTGGGCCAAAATTGGGCCAAAATTCACCCAACTTCTTGGGGAAGCTTGTGGAAGGCTACCCGAAACGTTTGACCCAAGTTAAATCATTTAAAGGCATTGCTAGAAAATAAATGTGATGAAAGAAATAAAAGCTGAAATAAATAATTCTCTCTACTATTATTCTGACATTTCACATTTTTTAAATAAAGTGGTGATCCTACCTGACCTAAGACAGATAATTTTTACTAGGATTAAATGTCAGGAATTGTGAAACATAGTTTAAATGTATTTGGCTAAGGTGTATGTAAACTTCCGACTTCAACTGTATGTTATAATGCTATTCATTGACTACAGCTCAGCGTTCAACACCATAGTGCCCTCACAGATCATCACTAAGCTAAGGACCCTGGGACTAAACACCTCCCTCTGCAACTGGATCCTGGACTTGCTGATGGGCCGCCCCCAGGTGGTAAGGGTAGGTAACAACACATCTACCACGGTGATCCTCAACACGGGGGCCCCTCAGGGGGGCGTGCTCAGTCCCCTCCTGTACTCCCTGTTCACTCATGACTGCACGGCCAGGCACGACTCCAATACCATCTTTAGGTTTGCTGATGACACAGCAATGGTAGGCCTGATCACCGACAACGATGAGACAGCCTATAGGGAGTACGTCAGAGACCTGGCTGTGTGGTGCAAGGACAACAACCTCTCCCTCAACGTGATCAAGACAAAGGAGATGATTGTAGACTACATGAAAAGGAGGACCGAGCATGCCCCCATTCTCATCGACGGGGCTGTAGTGGAGCAGGTTGAGAGCTTCAAGTTCCTTGGCGTCCACATCCCCAACAAACTAACATGGTACAAGCACACCAAGACAGTCGTGAAGAGGGCACGACAAAACCTATTCCCCCTCAGGAGACTGAAAATATTTGGCATGGGTCCTCAGATTCTCAAAAAAAAGTTCAGGTGCACCATCGAAACCATCCTGACCGGTTGCATCACTGCCTGGTATGGCAACTGCTCAGCCTCCGACCGCAAGGCACTTTGAGGATAGTGCGATCGGCCCAGTACATCACTGGGGCCAGGCCAAGCTTCCTTTCATCCAGGACCTCTATACCAGGCGGTGTCAGAGGAAGGCCCTAAAAATTGTCAGACTCCAGCCACCTAGTCATAGACTGTTCTCTCTGCTTCCGCACGGAAAGCGGTAGCGGAGCGCCAAGTACAGGTCCAAGAGGCTTCTACCCCAAAGCCATATGACTCCTGAACAGCTAATCAAATGGCTACCGAGACTACAGTATTTGCATTGCCCCCCTCACGCTGCTACTACTCTCTGTTATTATCTATGCGTAGCCACTTTAATAACTCTACCTACATGTACATAATTACCTAAATTACCTCAACACCGGTTCACCCCGCACATTCACACATTGACTCTGTACCGGTACCCCCTGTAAATAGCCCCGCTATTGTTATTTACTGCTGCTCTTTAATTATTTGTTATTCTTATCTCTACTTTTTTGGAGAATTTCCTTAAAACTGCATTGTTGGTTAAGGGCTTAAAAGTAAACATTTCACTGTAAGGTCTAACTGTTGTATTCGGTGCATGTGACAAATACAATTTGATTTCATTTATTTGTTTAAATTTGGTGTCTTTTTGTAGGCAACGTATGGCCACGTTGAGAGAGGGGAGCAGACCGATTGACTAGAGAGAAGGAGAGGGAGTGATAGAGACAGAGAGCGAGACAGAGTGTGGGTGTGTGGGTTGTCTTCAGCGACATGATTGGATTGGCAAGATTGAGGAGGGAGGTGTTTAAAAGGTGTTTCGATTGTCCTCTGTGACTGTTTGAATTAGATGGAGATAGACTTGAAGGTGCTGTCTCTTGACACATTTCATGACAGCCAGTCATTGATTGAAGCTAATGTTTGTGAACCCCCCCCACCCCCACCCCACTGTCAAGAAAGACCAGAGAGATAAATTCAAATAAGTAATTGTTTGTTCATTAGAAACTTGTTTTTCCCCACAAGCTGAGAAAACAACCCAACAAATCAGTTGACATATTTTTTTGTTGGACAAATACATTGAACAATGTTAAATTACTCATCGGTGACAAATATTCCAGACTGTACGGCGATCATCTACTGTAAAAATATTTACATTTATAGGATTAGGATTATAAAGGATTATAAAACATGTCATATCAAATTTAAGACGTATCTATCATATTCATTTTAAGACGTTTTCACTATGACAACCACACTTTTACCAACCATTGTAAATCATACTCTGTGCAGGAATTTTATAGTTCCCGGTAGCTATGCTGCTAACCATTTTCTCTCTGTTTCTATCTCTTCAAAACTCAGGCACCCTTCATACATCTATGTTGAGGTATCATTACCTGCTAATGATTTTCTTCCTCTTTGCTTTCAGGCAACAAACATTTGATTTATTATCATTTCAAATACAAAAAACATTCATATGTATTAAATGGAAACAAAAGGAGAAAGAAAAAAATACATTTGGCAGTTTTTATTCAAATCATTTACATTTGTATTGACATTTGTAAAAATGTGACCAGAAATCTATGGATGTGTGACCTGCATATTTCCCTGTTCAATGAGACATGGTAAACGTGCCAGGGGGAGAATGGATCACACACACACACACACACACACACACACACACACACACACACACACACACACACACACACACACACACACACACACACACGCACACACGCACACACGCACACACGCACGCACGCACGCACGCACGCACGCACGCACGCACGCACGCACACACACACACACACACACACACACACACAGTTCCAATCATCACAGATAACTAAGCTAGAGGACCAGGGACCTAATTTAAGAGCCTATTTACCATATGCCTGCCAGCCATTCTGCAGGACTGCTGCTCCACTGCTTGCCTACTGGAGAAATTGAGTAAAACTAGACCAAAAAAATCTACACTGATTAGAACTCATGAACGAACACAGTAATTATTTATGTACTAAGGTTGAGATGATACTATGAATTTTAACAACATCGTATCCACTGCATTGAAATATGTTATTTTTCTAGGCCACTTTTTACATCACAATATACAGCACTGAAAATAGACAAGAAATAAACAAAGCACAGATGACTTATTATTAATACTAGGAATGCAATGCAGTATCACACACACACACACACACACACACACACACACACACACACACACACACACACACACACACACACACACACACACACACACACACACACACACACACACACACACACACACACACACACACACACACACACACACACGTAACATCTGTCCAGCAAAGACAAGAAGACTGGTCTCGGCACCAGTGTAACAGATGTGATCGTACTTCATAACTCTCTTGCTTTGTGTTTTTAAATAAAGGACTGTCCAGTCGGTGATCCCAGTTGATTGGTATTTATTCTGACAATAGATACAAGGAAGCACATTAGATGTGCAGGACAACAGGATGTTGATGGCTGTACATTTGTGATTCGCCATTTGCATTTCAATATCAGACTGCATTTTGTAATCAAACATAACAATGACAAAAATAGTACAAAATACAATACATGGAAGTACCTGACGATAGAAACAAGTAAGCACATAGATGTGTAAGTATGTTGATGGCTGTAGATTTGTGATTCATCTGTTAGCTAATCCACAGTTATTCCATGCTAACGGGCTAATGCGACCATTCCAATTAGAGTATGTATGTGTAGCACATGGGGATGTGTGAAACTTACTCCTCAGCCTTAAGTGTCCAGCTTGCGTCGCCTCATTAGCTAGCCTTTTGAGGTGTGGCAGTCGGCTAAGATGCTTGAAGGAGGATGGTCTTGTGTGTTTGTGAGGCAGATGTCCCGAGATCGGTAAAGGTTTGGGGCGAATCGGGAGGAAGTGGTATTCGCTGAGCAAGCAGTGTGAAGTCCTTTACACTAGCTAACTGGGGAAGGGTACCAAAACATTTCTGCAGCATTTTAGGTTCCCAAGAACACAGTGGCTTCTATTATTCTTAAATGGAAGAAGTTTGGAACCAGCAAGACTCTTCCTAGACCTGGCCGCCCGGCCAAACTGAGCAATCGGTGGAAAAGGGCTTTGGTCAGAGAGGTGACAAAGAACCCAATGGTTACTCTGACAGAGCTCTAGAGTTCCTCTGTAGAGATGGGAGAACCTTCCAGAAGGACAACCATCTCTGCAGCACTCCACTAATCAGACTGAAGCCACTCCTCAGTAAAAGGCACATGACCGCCCGCTTGGAGTTTGCCAAAAGGCACCTAAAGGACTCTCAGACCATGAGAAACAAGATTCTCTGGTCTGATGAAACCAAGATTGAACTCTTTGGCCTGAATGCCAAGTGTCACATCTGGAGGAAACCTGGCACCAATGATGCTGCCACCACCATTGTGCATCATGCTGTGGGGAGGTTTTTCAGTGGCAGGGACTGGGAGACTAGTCAGGATCGAGGGAAAGATGAACGGAGCAAAGTACAGAGACCCTTGATGAAAACCTGCTCCAGAGCACTCAGGACCTCAGACTGGGGCGAAGGTTCATCTTCCAACAGCACAACGATCATAAGCACACAGCCAAGACAATGCAGGAGTGGCTTCGGGACAAGTCTCTGAATGTCCTTGAGTGGCCCAGCCAGAGTCCAGACTTGAACCCGATAGAACATCTCTGGAAAGACCTGAAAACAACTGTGCAGCGCCGCTCCTCATCCAACCTGACAGAGTTTGAGATGATCTGCAGAGGCAAATGGGAGAAACTCCCCAAATACAGGTGTGCCAAGCTTGTAGCGTCATACCCAAGAGGCTGTAATCGCTGCCAAAGCTGCTGAATACTTATGTAAATATGATATTTAGGTCTTTTATTTTAAATACATTTGCAAACATTTCTAAAAAACAGTTTTTGCTTTGTCATTATGTATTTTGTGTGTAAATAGAAAAGGGGAAAAAAACGATTTAATCAATTTTAGAAAAATACTAATTTAACAAAATGTGGAAAAAGTCAAGGGGTCTGAATAATTTCCAAATGCAACTGTATATACATCGGGACATGCACATAGTGAGCTCGTCGTACACATTGTAAATATGAAAATAGAATAATGTATTTCAGAAGCTGACCTCCCGCCTTGTAGGCCAATATCAGACTGGGAAGAATTTACGTTTGCGATCTCCCCCTAACTGCATGCATGACCAATACCAAAACACCATATTGATATGTAAATTCAACCGAGAAATAGGAATACATAAGCATCAAATACATATTTCTGCAGTGTCATGTAGAAACATAACCAACCATGTTACAAACTGTTTGTTCACCCACAATTGCTAATAACCCATCCACAACCGCCCAACTATATGTGATAAAGTGAAGCCTGCACCTAACCTGCAAATGTAGAACATGCACTGTACAGACAGATGGCGGAACCATTTTTTACAGGCCTTTTTAGATAGGTCTATGTCTCTGCATATCATTTACGTCATTTTTGTAGACTATTAGTCCATTTGTGTGTGGATGAGATCCTCAACTCTGAGACATTTTCTCTGTATTTAATTGTATTTTTGAATATTATGTAGTGAACTGGGTACCCACCTATATTCCATTTTTGGCATAGTTTAGATCTTTCCAACCATTTCAACCCAAACAGTCTATTTTAATTGTGCTGCGGGGAGGACAGTTCATAATAATGTCAGGAATAATGGTTTGGACACACCTACTCATTTCAGGGTATTTCCTTATTGTACAATAAAAGTGAAGACATCAAAACTATGAAATAACACATATGGAATCATGTAGTAACCAAACAAGTATTAAACAAATACAAATATATTTTATATTTGCGATTCTTCATAGTAGCCACTCTTTGCCTTGATGACAGCTTTGCCATTCTCTGAACCAGCTTCGTTGTTGAATTGCTGCATATAAATCACTATTGAGATGGTTTGGGATGAGTCGGATTTCAGAGTAAAGGTAAATTCATCAGTTATTCTGCACTCTGGCACACTCAGACGAGAGCGCTCTGAAATCGGAGTAGGTAGCCAGAGTGAATTTACGAACTGGCCATAAGGGTGCCAGAGCGATGGTCAGAGTGAGGTGCAAAGAGAAATGACTGTCCATCATTACTTTAACCAGAAGGAGACTAGGGTTCCAATTTTGGAACACCCCCCCCCCCCCCCCACGTTCAGCTGGAAGGTGGCGCATGGAACGCAAATATTTTCCTAAAAATATTTAACCTCCACACATTAACAAGTCCAATGGCTCAAATGAAAAATAAACACCTTGTTTATCTACCCAGCAAGTCAGATTTCTAAAATGTTTTACGGCGAAAACATAGCACATATTTATGTCAAACCACCACCGAAGACACAGCTAATTTGCATAGCCAAGTTGAAAAAAATATGCAATCAACAAACGCAGGATTAAAAGAAAAATAATGCACTAACCTTTTGAAATCTTCATCAGATGACAGTAATATAACATGTTACACAGTACATTTATGTTTTTTTCAATAATATGCTATATATATCCAGAAATCTCTGTTTACAATGATGCATCGTTCAAAAAATGCTACTCAAATGTCCTGAGAAATGACGATAGCTCCGGCAGATAACGTCAGCTAACAAGGAATACACATCATAAACTTTGACTAAATATGCATGTTCTACATATATATAGTTAGATACACTTCTTCTGAATGCAATCGCTGTGTTACATTTATTTTTAACGTTACAGGTTTCGTTCACTAGGCTATAATATGAGTCGGCGCTCAAAAAGTAGCATTATGGCTCCTCTATCTTGGAGTCCACATAAACCCAAATTTACCACATAAATATTCCCTTACCTTTGCTGTTCTTCCATCAGAAGACCTGGAAGGAATTATACTTACCAAAAACAGCGTTTAGTTTTGCAGTCTGTGTCTTTCGGTTCTCAAACACTACACATTTCGGTTGAAATGTAGCCAAAAGTCAAGTGGATGCGCACCAAAACGTCAAACTTACATATTATATGTCGATTAAACTTGTCAAACTAACTTCATAATCAAGCTTTAACATGTTATAAAGGTGTACAGCAATCGTGAGGACGAACAGAAACGCATGCATTGTATAATCGATCTTGGAAAAAAGACAGGACCTGAGCAGAGCGCGCATAAAAGTGACCTGTTTTTTCGCGTGACCGAAAGGTTTCGGCCCGCCAAAACTCTCGTGAGCGCGCGATTCTCACAATGAGAAGCCCCATTGAAAGCTGAGATCGCGCTGAAGACAGAGAGACTGTTCCCAGACCTGTAACTGCTTGGGAAGGGTGGGGGCGATGACGTCAAAGTTGGGCCAACTTTTATGATGACAAGAGAGAGTTTGGGAGAATGACTGCCCTGAGAGTTCTGCTTTACATACAGCCATAATTTAAACGGTTTTAGAAGCTTTAGAGTGTTTTCTATTCAATAATATTTTTTATTTGCATATAGTAGCAACTTTTGACAAAAAAAATTATGTTTACTATGGGCACGCAATTACTCCAGCGGGGGCAGTAGACAGCCCTATCCCCAAGAGGTTTTAAGACATGAAGGGCAGTCAATACGGAACATTTCAAGAACTTTGAACGTTTCTTCAAGTGCAGTTGCAAAAACCATCCAGTACTATGATGAAACTGGCTCTCATGAGGACCACTACAGGAAAGGAAGATCCAGAGTTACCTCTACTGCAGAGGACAAGTTCATTAGTTACCAGCCTCAGAAATTGCAGCCCAAATAAATGCTTCACAGAGTTCAAGTAACAGACACATCTCACGTTTCAGAGGAGCTGTTCAGGGGAATCAGGCCTTCATGGTTCAATTGCTGCAAAGAAACAACTACTGAGATGGTTTGAAACCCCTGCCTGTTTTAAGTCTGTGTATTTATTATATTTATGGAAAATAAAACTAATATTTTTGAGTAAATCCTATTCCAGTCATATTTTAAACCTTTTTAATGTGAGAAGTAATGGCCAGCTTCGTAATAACTTGTCTGTAATTAGATACATGCAACTTCTCTTCTGTCAATACTTGTTGCCCTAGAAGACTAAATTAACCCTTACTTTACCAGAATAATGGCATACATTGATATAATTAATGCTTCAATCTACTGTAGTTGACATCGATAAAGTTTGTTACCTCTTTCATCTCTGCTTCTTTCGTGCAGCAATGACGTTTAGGGACCAAGCAGAAAATGCAATATACTGGAAAGATTTTCTGTGCCAAATTTCCAAATGACAGGTTTCAAAGGAAATGAAAAGCTGTTAATGTTTTTGATAAGGTTTAGTTTCGTCTTGGATGCATATTCCGTGGTTGTAATACTATCAGCTTATTATTATTATTATTTTATGATGCTGATAAAGATAGCACCACCACCTTTACAGATGCTTCCCAACCGCATATTCATTCTCTCAAGATGTCGAAAGAAAGATATCACATCCCAAACCACAAAAACTGTCAATTTGTGCTGATTATTACAATGTTTCTAACAGGTTTGCCTGAAGTTGCAAAAACATTCCCAGAACACATTTTTAATGATCTTTAAAAGTTCCCAAAACATTTCTTTAGGTTGTGGGACCGTTGTTGGGATAGAGATACTGTAGATTCCCAAAACATTTCTTTAGGTTGTGGGACCATTGTTGGGATAGAGATACTGTAGGTTCCCAAAACAATACAACTGTCCAGTTGAGATGACATTCATATAATGTTTAAGTTGGGTTGCACAGGAAATTCCCTTAATGTTGTAATTAAATGAAATAAGTCAGTTTTTATTACATTCAGATAATTTTGTATGAATGTCCACAAAACATTCCTTTGATGTTGCAAGAATGTTGACAGAAAAGCCTTTCTGAGTTCGTTAAAGGTTCCGAGAACATTGAATTAGCTTGTGGGAACAGTGTGGTTACATTACAAGAGAAGTTCCCAAAACACAAAATATGCCCAGTTGTGATGACATTCTTTCGATTAAATTAGGTTGCATAGGACATTCCCTTAATGTTGTAAAAATTATGTTTTTCTGAAATTCCTAGCATATTTTTTTTAGGTTTAAAGGTTTAGGTTTAAACTAACATTTGACTTAGTTTTTGACATCCTCAGAACATTTCAAGAACTTTAAAAAAATAATTATATTTAAGTTTTACCTAATTGATTGCAGCGTAAAATAAACATTGTAGAACCATCAGCACAACTGGACAGTTTTGGTGTTTTGGGAACATATCTTTTGTGATGTTCCCACCAGACTGTTTCCACAACCTCATGAAACATTCTGAGAACCTTTAAAGAACTGGCTAAATGTGTTCTGGGAACAGTCTTGTAACATCAGGAGAATGTTTTTTTTGACTCTAAAAGGAACATTGTAGAATCATCCGCACAACTGGGTAGTTCTAGTGTTTTGGGAACATATATTTTGTGATGTTCCCACAACCTAATCAAACATCCTGGGAACATTTTTAAAGAACAGATTAAATGTGTTATAGGAACGTTCAGGCAAATATTTTACACAACATACAAACATTTGGGAAATGTTCTGTGGTTGTTACATATGTTGTGCACAACATTTTAGTGAATGTTAGGAGAACATTCCAAGGATATTTCATGTAAAACATTTTTGATAAATAGATGTCATCAAAAACATATTCTGAATGTTTTTGGGATGTTATCATCATAATGTTAGATAAACCCCTAACTAGAAGTTAATGGGTATCTTAGCTAATGTTCTGGGAATGTTCCCAGTTTGCTGGGTTGTTTGCTGTCTCTACCATTAACACACAGGCATATATATATTCCCATCACAATGCCACCCAACACACAAGTGAAGTGTGTTAGTTTAGGAATGCACCTCAGAATTGCTCTCCCTCTGTCCTTCTAAGCCTTGTCTTGTAGAATGACCGTTTATTTTTTCTCTTTGTGCTTGAGGAGGATAACACTGTGTTGTCATTGGCCTTTTATCTATTTCTATAGACCTCTCTTCTCTCATCTCATCCCATTTCACATTCAACTCCTTCACTGCTTCTCTGACATTCTTTATCTATGTTCTCCACCCATGTGAGACAGACGAACTGTAGAGGGATGTCCTTGTGGTGTTTACGAGACAATAAGAATGCGTTAACCTCTAGCAGTCTAGGGGTTAATTAGTAGCACTTGACTATTGTTGGGTTGTTTGGAAAAGATTGTGATGTACAATACGTGTTGGACATAGCTGTGTGACATTGGGATTTAGCTTTGTTGACTGCGAATGCATCTTTAGTGGAAGATGCCATAGCTTTGGTTGTAGAAGGTCTCTGGTTGGTGGAAAACTATAGCTGTCTGTGATAAGGGGCTTTCTCTACTCACCCTGTCCCGGTTCACTTCAGTTTAGATTAAATAACGTCAGCTAGAGGGGGAATAAATACTGCAGCCTAATTACTGGGCATCCAGGCCTTTATTGTCTTGCATACACATATTAAAGTGCAATTAAATTGTTATGGAGGTTATTGCCGCTATTAATGTTTTTATACGACAGAAATGGACTTTATCACAAACTTTTTTTACGCGGTTCACTTTTGTCCCCTCAACTATTACACTCAACCAGAGTTATGACACACTTGACTCAGTATTTCTCACACACACACACACACACACACACACACACACACACACACACACACACACACACACACACACACACACACACACACACACACACACACACACACACACACACACACACACACACACACACACACACACACACACACACACACACACACACTATGCCTAGCTAACAATGAGGAATGGCGTGTACTCCTGCCTTTGCATCTGACGGCCTCATTTCATCAGCTTAATGACCTCATTTAAACAGGCCTAATGACTCCTCCTAATGTCCGGGTGTAGCCATGAGATTGGGGCTATTCTCACCAGAAATGTCCTCTGCATGCTTATTGTACATCTCCATTATGATAGCTAGTCTCCCAGGTGAAAATAACCTATTTATTGTTGTGCTCTAGCAATACAGCAGCAATAACCTTAATAGGTTATTTCTAGAGGTCGACCGATTAATCGGAATGGACGATTAATTAGGGCCGATTTCAAATTTTCATAACAATCGGAAATCGGTATTTTTTGGGCGCCGATTTGCTGATTTTCATTTTTTTAATATACCTTTATTTAACTAGGCTAGTCAGTTAAGAACACATTCTTATTTTCAATGACGTCCTAGGAACGGTGGGGTAACTGCCTCGTTCAGGAGCAGTACAACAGATTTTCACCTTGTCAGCTCGGGGGATCCAATCTTACAACCTTACACTTAACTAGTCCAACGCAATAACGACCTGCCTCTCTCTCGTTGCACTCCACAAGGAGACTGCCTGTTACGCGAATGCAGTAAGCCAAGGTAAGTTGCTAGCTAGCATTAAACTTAAAAACAATCAATCATAATCACTAGTTAACTACACATGGTTGATGATATTACTAGATATTATCTAGCGTGTCCTGCATGGCATATGATCTGACTGAGCTGACAAATATCTAAGTATCTGACTGAGCGGTGGTAGGCAGAAGCAGGCGCGTACATATTCATTCAAGCAGCACTTTCGTGCGTTTTGCCAGCAGCTACTCATTGTGCTGTTTATGACTTCAAGCCTATCAACTTCCGAGATGAGGCTGGTGTAACCGAAGCGCTAGCTAGTTAGCGGGCGCTAACAGCGTTTCAAACATCACTCGCTCTGAGCCTTCTAGTAGTTGTTGTATGGGTAACGCTGCTTCGATGGTGGCTGTTGTCGTTGTGTTGCTGGTTCGAGCCCAGGGAGGAGCGAGTAGAGTGACTGAAGCTATACTGTTACACTGGCAATACTAAAGTCACTATAAGAACATCCAATAGTCAAAGGTTAATGAAATACAAATGGTATAGAGAGAAATAGTCCTATAATTCCTATAATAACTACAACCTAAATCTTCTTACCTGGGAATATTGAAGATTCATGTTAAAAGGAACCACCAGCTTTCATATGTTCTCATGTTCTGAGCAAGGAACTGAAACGTTAGCTTTCTTACATAGCACATATTGCACTTTTACGTTCTTCTCCAACACTTTGTTTTTGCATTATTTAAACCAAATTGAACATGTTTCATTATTTACTTGAGGCTAAATTAATTTTATTGATGTATTATATTAAGTTGAAATAAGTGTTCATTCAGTATTGTTGTAATTGTCATTATTACAAATAAAATAAAATAAAATCGACTGATTAATCGGAATCGGCTTTTTTTGGTCCTCCAATAATCAGTATCGTTATCGGTGTTGAAAAATCATAATCGGTCGACCTCTAGTTATTTCCATGTAAAAGGACCATGAGCACCAACGTGAGGTTTATAAGAGCATGTCAAATTTGGTGTGAAATGAAAACGAAGAGTCTATATTTTTGCAAGATGAATGTATAGGTACATTTTCCATCCTTAACATGTTGAATTAGTTTAAACGTGTTTAATCAGTTTAAACGTGTTTAATCAGTTTAAACGTGTTTAATCAGTTTAAACATGTTTAATCAGTTTAAGCATGTTTAATCAGTTTAAACATGTTTAATAAGCAATGGCTTTGATTTCTGGTCACACAGATAGAAAAGGGGTCTTAAAAACATTTCTAGATAAAGTCTAGAGGTAATAGAAATACATAAAACACAATAATGTTAACACTTAGATTTTGTTGTTCAGAAATGATTTGCCTTCTGTAAGTTTAAGAAATATTGCATAATGTCTTGTTGTTCTGTTAACAAAAACCCTTATATCGTAAAGATATTTTATAATATTTCTCTCTCATGAGGGAGGATTATGATTGTTCACAGAAGTTACAAAGTAGACCTACCAATTAGCTATAGTGCTTTTACTGATAACAATTTTGAACTATTAAGTGATTAAAACACATCACTCTGTTACTAAATTGATAGCAGAGTGACCGAAAAATCAAGTAACACAATGACTGCAATTGAATTGGTCCCAATGATAAATTATAGTAGTTACAAACCACAGTTGCTGTAGAGCACAAGAGTCCAGTAAAGAAAAGTAGAGTAGGGTGATTCTCACGAAACGGGTACTTGACAAACCAAACTCACCCAGTAGAGTTCAGTACAGTAGAGCAGAGCAAGGGTCTTCAAACATTTTGGGTCCGGGGAGCCCTTTTGTGAGAGCAAATTCATCAAGGAGCCCCGCATAATCAGAACAAAACTCGAGTGAGAGAGAAAAAAAAGACGAGGAGTTTTACTATGACTTCAGCAGTGCATGGCTGAACGAACCAAGGTCTCTTGTCCTGGGAAGGAACATTTTAAAAGTCCTCCTCTTGGCATCCGAGAGAGAAATGTGCTGTTTTCAAACTAATTTCCTGCTATTCTACACATTTTTGGGGCAGAGAGATTTTTGCTGTTGTTGCAGCTTTAAAGCTAATATCCTGCAATTCTAAACATTTTGCATTGAGGCAGAGAGAAAACGTTGCAGTTTTAAAGCTTAAATTACAGTACATTTATGTAAAAAATAAATAATACAAGAAGTATTGAGTTGAAATCATTTATAATTGGTGGAGTACTGCAGTGGATACCAATATCCCCTGCAGTAAAGCACATATTAGTAAAGTCCAGTATAATGTAATGTACTCTACACTACTGTACTCTATTTTCCTGCACTGTACACTGCTAAGCTCTAATTTACTGTACTGAACTATACTCTACTCTACTTTTCTTTGCTCTACTTGTCTTTACTGTACTGTACTCTACTCTACTGTGCTGTAATGTGGTGTCCAAACTTGTGGAACATAAACGTCTATGATTGGTATAGATTTGGTCCTGTCTGGACCAACCCATTTGGTCTTGTTTGGGTGCGGAGCTCATTAGAATAATAGTCTTTAAAATAATACCCAAACATGCAACGGAGGATATTACATTTTCCTACCTTTGTATTCCTATTCAGGATACATCACCATGAACAGAATATCATTCATAATTATGCATTTCTGTATAGTACAGATCAGGTGTTGATCCACTTCACTTACTGTAGTTAAAAATAAAATAAAATGTTTTCAAAGTCAAGGTGTGATATCGTAGCTGACACCCCATTATTTCTGCAGATATCTTTGAATATTATTTAGAGTTTTTGAAAAACGTGGTAACATAAAAACTGAGGGAGATGTTACTGTAATTCTGTTACCAAATTTTGCATCTGCACTGTTCCTCAAGTAAATGTGTTTGATAATTGTTAAAAGTAGACTACAGCATATAAGTGTATATAGTTTGTTAAACTTTACAACTTTACAATCAATGGTATTATCTTGGTATACATTTAAAGTCACTTTGTTACTGTGGAATTGCCCATAACAATATGTGGTGTAGGGGTTGGACAAATATGTGTCACCAGCAAAGATCCCCCACACCATCACACCACCTCCTCCATGCTTCACGGAGGGAACCACACATGCAGAGAGCATCCACTACATATTCGTCGCCAGACCCACTGGCTCCAGATCATCTATAAGTATTTGCTAGGTCAAGCTCCGCCGTAACTCAGCTCATTGGTCACGATACCAACACCCACCTGTAGCACACGCTCCAGCTGGTATATCTCACTGGTCATCCCCAAAGCTAACACCTACTTTGGCCGCCTTCCAGTTCACTGCTGCCGATGACTGGAACCAATTGCAAAAATGGCTGAAGTTGGAGACTTATCTCCCTCACTAACTTTAAATATCAACTATCTGAGCAGCTAACCGATCGCTGCAGCTGTACACAGCCCATCTGTAAATAGCCCATCCAATCTACCTACCTCATCCCCATATTGTTTTGATTTACTTTTTTGCTCTTTTGCACACCTGTATTTCTACTTGCACATCATCATCTGCACATCTATCACTCCAGTGTTAATTTTCTATTTTGTAATTACTTCTCCACTATGGCCTATTTATTGCCTTACCTCCTTACACCATTTGTACACACTGTATATAGACTTTTTTTCTTATTTATTTTCTATTGTGATATTGACTGTACGTTTGTTTATTCCATGTGTAACTCTGTGTTGTTGTTTGTGTCGCACTACTTTGCTTTATCTTGGCCAGGTCGCAGTTGTAAATGAGAACTTGTTCTCAACTGGCCTACCTGGTTAAATAAAGGTTAAATAAATAAAAAATATTTTTAAAATCCATTCACCTACTCTGCGTCTCACACTGCGGTTGAAACCAAAAAAATCTCAAATTTGGACTCATCAGACCAAAGGACAGATTTCCACCGGTCTAATGTCCATTGCTTGTGTTTCTTGGCCCAAGCATTTCTCTTCACGTACTGTCGGATTGTGCCCCACTAGCACGTACTGTCGGACTGTGCTTGAGAGAATGTTTATGAGATGTGTTAATTTTCTATAATGCATGCTATAAGAAGTTAGTCATTATTAGTGAATGTGGATTATTCATGGTTATGGTTAAATTTTTAACAAAAAACAATTTTGTTTAACCTATGTTCTTTTAGTTTTTGTTTATCCAATCAGATAAACACTCCGAACAGCTTACCTGACTACTCGGAAGCATCCGCATGGTCCTAAAGCACACAGTTGCCTCGTTTTGTATCACATTACAATGATAAAACTGGGGGGGACAAAACTGCAATTTCAGAATGTGATTTGAAATGCATTGTATTTTACCTTTAATTGTACAACAAAACTTACTCAGAGAAAACAACATAAAAATTGAGATATATATACTGTGAATCGCCCATAAGTTTGGAAAAAAAACAAGATATGATTTGTAGGCCATATCGCCCAGCCTTACTAATAGGTATTCTACATTGTGGGGGTTAAGTGCCTTGCACAACGACAGGAAATGGGATCAGAGAACAGCCTTCCAGTTTCGATACCACATTACACTTACTTTTTATACATACATACTATAACCGCCAATTGTTGGTTGTGGAAATATGGTTAAAAGTCATGGAAATGTAATGAAATTCCATCTTTCAAAATGTATATGAACCCTGGTTCTAACTTGATTGCTATTGATTATTTTCATCATATTTCATCATATTTCTCAGCATGTCTGTAGTCAAATCAATAATTTCTCTGTGGTTAGGATCTAGACATGACTGACTGAAAGGTCAGAGAAATGCTACGGCTAAAATCCATTTGACAGTCGAGTCATGAAGTCTACACAGTGCGTCAGCACTTGCAATAGCAGAACTTCCATTGAATCTCGCACAATCAGATATAATAGGACAAATCCTGTAGCCCGTCTCCCTCTGTCAACCGATGACACTGCTCCACGGTGTCTACTTACACCATTGATTGTGAAAGGAATTCCCCCTTAAAGACTACAGGATGAAATCCCAAAACATTGACTTGGCACCTGCAACCACAACAACAAACCAATGATCAATTTAAATACAGAACAGTTCTCCACCACGTCAACACAAATCAATATCTGGACACGGTGTTCCTGATGTCATCGTTCCTAGAGGTTACAGTTGGCCCGGTGTTACTTGAAACTTGCTTGTAAAAGTAGGATGTAAAAATCAGCACATCCTCTGTTGGAATATGTGACAGGAAATGAATGGGCTCTGATAGGGACTCAAAGTTGCCAGTT